>NC_090648.1:358226673-358526673 GCF_040937935.1 Hyperolius riggenbachi | reverse complement strand
ACTGTTCTCTTACAGATAGTGTTCAACAAGTATTTTTCATCTTGTAAAAGAGTTGGGCATGTGAATTCTTAAAACATGTATTTGTTTCTTCTCCTTTAAACTTTCTCCCATTCTTTGTCCCTCCTTCATTCCCTTTTCCAGTATAATACAAACATGCAATGTGAACCATCTTTTTTTTACAGGTGACATTGTGTGCATTTCATGTGTAGTATTTTATATCTGCCATTGTTTGTGATAATGCCTATAAGTTGTTTTCTCTTTATCTATGTTGTCTCTCTTCTGTTCTCTTACAGATGGGGCTCGAGAAGTATTTTTATGTTGAAGAAGGCTGCTTTCACAGTGGGACGTTAAAGTCCCACGTTACGGCAGCCTGTAACGCAGCCCAACTCACAGCATTGAAAAATCTATGTGCTGTTCACAGTGCACACATTGCATAGGAGTATAATGCTGCACGTTAAATTACAG
Organism: Hyperolius riggenbachi; assembly: GCF_040937935.1. NCBI lineage: Eukaryota > Metazoa > Chordata > Amphibia > Anura > Hyperoliidae > Hyperolius > Hyperolius riggenbachi. Next base: position 358,526,208 of record NC_090648.1, on the reverse strand, counting down.
TGCAGCATGCTGTGCCTTATACTCCTATTTAGCTGCATTACAATGTTTGCACATGCTCAGTAATGTACGTTAAAAAAAAAATGCCGCATGCGCCGTTTTCATTCGATCATTATGCGTCAAAAAGTAAGCATCAAGTACGCATCAAGAGACGCATAACGCAGTTCAATGTAACGTCCAACTTCAAACCTAACATGCGTTGCGTTAGGGGCACGTTATGTGACCTTAACGTCGCATCAAACGCAACGTCTTAGTATAAAAGAGCCCTAAGAGAGGGGAATGGGATTTGTTATAACATGTATTTTTTCTTTCTACTTGCCACTTTCTTACTCTTTTTGTCTGACATTTTTTCTCTTTTTCAGTATGATATGTATGCATATATAAACAATCTTTTTTCACAGGTCACTTTGTGTGCATTTCATGGGTAGTATTTTATATCTGTTATGGTATGTGGTAATGCATGTAAATTGGTACCTCTTTTTTTATACATATAAGATGGATTGTCCCTTTCTGTGTTGTCTCTTTTCCATTCTCTTTCAGATGGGGTTCAACAAGTATTTTTTAAGTTAAAGAAGAGTTGGGCATGTGAACAGTTAAAACATTTATTTGTTCTTCCTCCTTTCAACTTTCTTCCACTCTTTGGGCTTGATTCACAAAAGGGTGCTAACTTAGTTAGCACGCCTAAAAGCACCTTAGCACGCCTAAAGCCCTTTAGGGCGCACAAAGTTTCCCGCACTAAGTTAGCGCGCAAAGTTTAGTGCTGCCCGTAGTGCACAAAGCGTAGCACCGGATGCGCCTAAAACATCACACCGGGTGCACCCGAAACGTCACAACGTTTCAGGCCACCCGGTGCAACGTTTTTCGGTGCAGTACAGGTAGCGCTAAACTTTGCGCGCGATCAATAAAAGCTTTAGGCGTGCTAACTGCCTAACACCCTAGTTAGCATGCCCAGAGCTTTTAGTCGTGCTAACTGATTTAGCACCTTTTTGTGACTCGAGCCCTTTGTCTCCCTTTCATTCTTTTTTCTAGTATGGTATATATGCTATATGAACCATATTTATTTACAGATAACATTGTATGCATGCACTGTGTAATATTTTATCAGTGTCATTATATGTGTTTATACATGTAAGATGGATTGTTCTTTGCTATGTTGTTTCTCTTCTGTTCTCTTAGGACTCATGGTAAAATCGCAATAGCAGTAAAATGGCATAATTTTACCGCAAACACGATTTTAACGAGATTTTACCTCAATTTTAATGTAAGTCAATATGAACGTTTTTTAAAAAAGCTCTCAGAAAACTATGGAGGCCAAAAAGCGCTCAGAAAAGCGCTCAAGTTCTGACCTCGTTCCCGGAAGTCTTGAGCACACAAGACTGCCGGGGACAAGGTCAGAGCTGGAGGAGGACTCAGAGCTGCGCAGCCGTTTGCGGCTATGAGAACAGCACAGGCGCGACATGACCTGGTGGCCATATTAATTGGGGAAGCTGAGGACGACCCAGGGGATCAGGTCGGGACCCCACGGGAGACTGAGAGTTACACATAAGACACAGCAGATGATAAATGGCAATAGATATTTCACTTTTTTTAAGTTTTTCACCTCGTAAGTCCTTTATGCATGTGAGTCGTTAACCTCCTTGGCGGTTATCCCGAGCTAGGGTCAGGGCGGAAAACTGCAGCTAGGAGCGGTAATCCCGACCTCTGCTCGGGGTAGCCACCGGAGGCTGTATGCAGAGCAATGCGCCGGCAATTTCACTTTAGAGTTGCTGCGCCACCCGGAGGATGGAGGTATAACTGCAGCGCTGGAGCCAGGGAGGTGAGTGATTACTGTAACTGCTGCAGATCTCCCTGGCAGCATGATTTTTTCCAGGTTTTAGGGTCTGAAAGGGTGCAAAAAAATTGCACCGCTTTTAGATCCTAAAATCCGGAAAGAATCATAACGCCAAGGGGGTTAAAACATGTAATTGTTCCTTCTCCATTCAACTGTCTTGCACATTTTGTCTATCTTTTACTCTCTTTTCCAGTGTAATATATATGCAAATAGGAACCATCTTGTTTTTTTCACAGATAACATTGTACACATGCAAAGTGTAATATTTTACATGTCAATATATATTTTTATACTCTCTGTGGACTCATTTAAAAGACAAGTGCTGTCTTGAAGTGTGCATTTGTTTCCTGTATTTGACATTTCGTTTCTGTGGCAGCTGTGGGTGTTTTCCCCAGTTGGTGGGAACACTGGGGTCCACCTGCACTTCCCTTTTGGTGTTACATGGGGAGTGGGGGTCCCGGCGCAGCAGCAGAGCCCGGGGCCCCTGCTATTTATGTGCACCCTGCTGGTCACATGATCTATGATTATGTGCGACTGAGGTCTCTCTCCTGTCTATGGCAGCCCGGTTCAGCTCTAGCTGGATTTGGTACTGCAGATACAGGGGCACGTATTTGCATCTTTTTAATGGCTGACTAGCTGTCTGTAGACTGATTTTAAAGGCAAGTGCTGTCTTGGACATTTGTTTCCTGTGTTTGGCATATGCTTGTCTACATGTAAGAGGGATTATTCATCTCTGTGTGGTCTCTCTACTGTTCTCTTACAGATAGTGTTCAACAAGTATTTTTCATCTTGTAAAAGAGTTGGGCATGTGAATTCTTAAAACATGTATTTGTTTCTTCTCCTTTAAACTTTCTCCCATTCTTTGTCCCTCCTTCATTCCCTTTTCCAGTATAATACAAACATGCAATGTGAACCATCTTTTTTTTACAGGTGACATTGTGTGCATTTCATGTGTAGTATTTTATATCTGCCATTGTTTGTGATAATGCCTATAAGTTGTTTTCTCTTTATCTATGTTGTCTCTCTTCTGTTCTCTTACAGATGGGGCTCGAGAAGTATTTTTATGTTGAAGAAGGCTGCTTTCACAGTGGGACGTTAAAGTCCCACGTTACGGCAGCCTGTAACGCAGCCCAACTCACAGCATTGAAAAATCAATGTGCTGTTCACAGTGCACACATTGCATAGGAGTATAATGCTGCACGTTAAATTACAGTGCAGCATGCTGTGCCTTATACTCCTATTTAGCTGCATTACAATGTTTGCACATGCTCAGTAATGTACGTTAAAAAAAAAATGCCGCATGCGCCGTTTTCATTCGATCATTATGCGTCAAAAAGTAAGCATCAAGTACGCATCAAGAGACGCATAACGCAGTTCAATGTAACGTCCAACTTCAAACCTAACATGCGTTGCGTTAGGGGCACGTTATGTGACCTTAACGTCGCATCAAACGCAACGTCTTAGTATAAAAGAGCCCTAAGAGAGGGGAATGGGATTTGTTATAACATGTATTTTTTCTTTCTACTTGCAACTTTCTTACTCTTTTTGTCTGACATTTTTTCTCTTTTTCAGTATGATATGTATGCATATATAAACAATCTTTTTTCACAGGTCACTTTGTGTGCATTTCATGGGTAGTATTTTATATCTGTTATGGTATGTGGTAATGCATGTAAATTGGTACCTCTTTTTTTGTGTTGTCTCTCTTCTGTTTTCTTACAGATGGCGGTCGACAAGTGTTTTTCATGGTGAAGAAGAGTTGTGCATGTGAATTGGTATGGCGGTCGCAGTTGCGCGTATTTGTGTCTTCACATTCACTGTGCAGATTTTGCACACTAACTGTTAAAGAAAATAAATCTGGAGAGGAATAGGGTGGCTATTGGGGAGGAGGAGGCCACAGTACAGGGTGGGCCATTTATATGGATACAGCTAAATTTGGCTATTTATATGGGTACATAATTGTATGTGAATGGTGAAATTAACAAACAAAACCACCACTATTGGTCTGACACTAACCCACATTGGATAGATCCCTCCAAGACTGTTGGAACAAAAAAATTGGTGGTATGATGTTGTATATGGGGTGTATACATAGATCAGGTGTATCTATATAAATGGCCCACCCTGTAGTATCCTTTAGTTTTGCAATGTGTAATATTTTATATCTTCCATTGTATGTGTAAATGCATGTATGTTGTTTTCTCTTTCTCTGTGTTGTCTCTCTTTTGTCTTCCAGATTGAGCTCGAGAAATATTTTTTATGTTGATGAAGAGTTGGGCATGGGATTTGTTATCACATACCATGTGTTTGCTCTGTCTTCTTGCATTTTTCTTGCACTTTTTGCTTGTTTTTTATTCTCTTTTCCAGTATAATAAGTATGCATATATGAACTTTTTTTTTTTACAGGTCACTGTGTGCATTTCATGGGCAGTATTTTATATCTGTTATTGTATGTGTTAATGCATGTAAGTTGGTATATGTTATTTTTTTTGTATTGTCTCTCTTCTGTTTTCTTTCAGATGGCAGTCGACAAGTATTTTTCATGCTGAAGAGGAGTTTGGCATCGGATTTGTTATAACATCTATTTGTTCTTTCTCCTTGCAACTTTCTTACTCTTTTTGTCTTACTTTTTTTTTCTCTTTTTCAGTATGATATGTATGCATATATAAACAATCTTTTTTCACAGGTCACTTTGTGTGCATTTCATGGGTAGTATTTTATAACTGTTATTGTATGTGGTAATGCATGTAAATTGGTACCTCTTTTTTTGTGTTGTCTCTCTTCTGTTTTCTTACAGATGGCGGTCGACAAGTGTTTTTCATGGTGAAGAGGAGTTTGGCATCGGATTTGTTATAACATCTATTTGTTCTTTCTCCTTGCAACTTTCTTACTCTTTTTGTCTTACTTTTTTTTCTCTTTTTCAGTATGATATGTATTCATATATAAACAATCTTTTTTCACAGGTCACTTTGTGTGCATTTCATGGGTAGTATTTTATATCTGTTATGGTATGTGGTAATGCATGTAAATTGGTACCTCTTTTTTTGTGTTGTCACTCTTCTGTTTTCTTACAGATGGCGGTCGACAAGTGTTTTTCATGGTGAAGAAGAGTTGTGCATGTGAATTGGTATGGTGGTCGCAGTTGCGCGTATTTGTGTTTTCACATTCACTGTGCAGATTTTGCACACTAACTATTAAAGAAAATAAATCTGGAGAGGAATAGGGTGGCTATTGGGGAGGAGGAGGCCACAGTACAGGGTGGGCCATTTATATGGATACAGCTAAATTTGGCTATTTATATAGGTACATAATTGTATGTGAATGGTGAAATTAACAAACAAAACCACCACTATTGGTCTGACACTAACCCACATTGGATAGATCCCTCCAAGACTGTTGGAACAAAAAAATTGGTGGTATGATGTTGTATCTGGGGTGTATACATAGATCAGGTGTATCTATATAAATGGCCCACCCTGTAGTATCCTTTAGTTTTGCAATGTGTAATATTTTATATCTTACATTGTATGTGTAAATGCATGTATGTTGTTTTCTCTTTTTCTGTGTTGTCTCTCTTTTGTCTTCCAGATGGAGCTCGAGAAATATTTTTTATGTTGATGAAGAGTTGGGCATGGGGTTTGTTATCACATACCATGTGTTTGCTCTGTCTCCTTGCAACTTTCTTGCACTTTTTGTTTGTTTTTTATTCTCTTTTCCAGTATAATAAGTATGCATATATGAACTTTTTTTTTTTTACAGGTCACTGTGTGCATTTCATGTGTAGTATTTTATATCTGTTATTGTATGTGTTAATGCATATAAGTTGGTATATGTTATTTTTTTGTATTGTCTCTCTTCTGTTTTCTTTTAGATGGCGGTCGACAAGTATTTTTCATGCTGAAGAGGAGTTTGGCATCTAATTTGTTATAACATCTATTTGTTCTTTCTCCTTGCAACTTTCTTACTCTTTTTGTCTTACTTTTTTTTTCTCTTTTTCAGTATGATATGTATGCATATATAAACAATCTTTTTTCACAGGTCACTTTGTGTGCATTTCATGGGTAGTATTTTATAACTGTTATTGTATGTGGTAATGCATGTAAATTGGTACCTCTTTTTTGTGTTGTCTCTCTTCTGTTTTCTTACAGATGGCGGTCGACAAGTGTTTTTCATGGTGAAGAGGAGTTTGGCATCGGATTTGTTATAACATCTATTTGTTCTTTTTCCTTGCAACTTTCTTACTCTTTTTGTCTTACTTTTTTTTCTCTTTTTCAGTATGATATGTATGCATATATAAACAATCTTTTTTCACGGGTCACTTTGTGTGCACTTCATGGGTAGTATTTTATATCTGTTATGGTATGTGGTAATGCATGTAAATTGGTACCTCTTTTTTTGTGTTGTCACTCTTCTGTTTTCTTACAGATGGCGGTCGACAAGTGTTTTTCATGGTGAAGAAGAGTTGTGCATGTGAATTGGTATGGTGGTCGCAGTTGCGCGTATTTGTGTTTTCACATTCACTGTGCAGATATTGCACACTAACTGTTAGAGAAAATAAATCTGGAGAGGAATAGGGTGGCTATTGGGGAGGAGGAGGCCACAGTACAGGGTGGGCCATTTATATGGATACACCTTTATTTGGCTATTTATATGGGTACATAATTGTATGTGAATGGTGAAATTAACAAACAAAATCACCACTATTGGTCTTACACTAACCCACATTGGATAGATCCCTCCAAGACTGTTGGAACAAAAAAATTGGTGGTATGATGTTGTATATGGGGTGTATACATAGATCAGGTGTATCCATATAAATGGCCCACCCTGTAGTATCCTTTAGTTTTGCAATGTGTAATTTTTTATATCTTACATTGTATGTGTAAATGCATGTATGTTGTTTTCTCTTTTTCTGTGTTGTCTCTCTTTTGTTTTCCAGATGGAGCTCGAGAAATATTTTTTATGTTGATGAAGAGTTGGACATGGGATTTGTTATCACATACCATGTGTTTGCTCTGTCTCCTTGCAACTTTCTTGCACTTTTTGTTTGTTTTTTATTCTCTTTTCCAGTATAATAAGTATGCATATATGAACTTTTTTTTTTTTACAGGTCACTGTGTGCATTTCATGTGTAGTATTTTATATCTGTTATTGTATGTGTTAATGCATGTAAGTTGGTATATGGGTTTTTTTTGGTTTGTCTCTCTTCTGTTTTCTTTCAGATGGCGGTCGACAAGTATTTTTCATGTTGAAGAGGAGTTTGGCATCGGATTTGTTATAACATCTATTTGTTCTTTCTCCTTGCAACTTTCTTACTCTTTTTGTCTTACTTTTTTTTTCTCTTTTTCAGTATGATATGTATGCATATATAAACAATCTTTTTTCACAGGTCACTTTGTGTGCATTTCATGGGTAGTATTTTATATATGTTATGGTATGTGGTAATGCATGTAAATTGGTACCTCTTTTTTTGTGTTATCACTCTTCTGTTTTCTTACAGATGGCGGTCAACAAGTGTTTTTCATGGTGAAGAAGAGTTGTGCATGTGAATTGGTATGGTGGTCGCCGTTGCGCGTATTTGTGTTTTCACATTCACTGAGCAGATTTTGCACACTAACTGTTAAAGAAAATAAATCTGGAGAGGAATAGGGTGGCTATTGGGGAGGAGGAGGCCACAGTACAGGGTGGGCCATTTATATGGATACACCTTAATTTGGCTATTTATATGGGTACATAATTGTATGTGAATGGTGAAATTAACAAACAAAATCACCACTATTGGTCTTACACTAACCCACATTGGATAGATCCCTCCAAGACTGTTGGAACAAAAAAATTGGTGGTATGATGTTGTATCTGGGGTGTATACATAGATCAGGTGTATCTATATAAATGGCCCACCCTGTAGTATCCTTTAGTTTTGCAATGTGTAATATTTTATATCTTACATTGTATGTGTAAATGCATGTATGTTGTTTTCTCTTTTTCTGTGTTGTCTCTCTTTTGTCTTCCAGATGGAGCTCGAGAAATATTTTTTATGTTGATGAAGAGTTGGGCATGGGATTTGTTATCACATACCATGTGTTTGCTCTGTCTCCTTGCAACTTTCTTGCACTTTTTGTTTGTTTTTTATTCTCTTTTCCAGTATAATAAGTATGCATATATGAACTTTTTTTTTTTACAGGTCACTGTGTGCATTTCATGTGTAGTATTTTATATCTGTTATTGTATGTGTTAATGCATGTAAGTTGGTATATGTTATTTTTTTGTATTGTCTCTCTTCTGTTTTCTTTCAGATGGCGGTCGACAAGTATTTTTCATGCTGAAGAGGAGTTTGGCATCGGATTTGTTATAACATCTATTTGTTCTTTCTCCTTGCAACTTTCTTACTCTTTTTGTCTTACTTTTTTTTCTCTTTTTCAGTATGATATGTATGCATATATAAACAATCTTTTTTTCACAGGTCACTTTGTGTGCATTTCATGGGTAGTATTTTATAACTGTTATTGTATGTGGTAATGCATGTAAATTGGTACCTCTTTTTTGTGTTGTCTCTCTTCTGTTTTCTTACAGATGGCGGTCGACAAGTTTTTTTCATGGTGAAGAAGAGTTGTGCATGTGAATTGGTATGGTGGTCGCCGTTGCGCGTATTTGTGTTTTCACATTCACTGAGCAGATTTTGCACACTAACTGTTAAAGAAAATAAATCTGGAGAGGAATAGGGTGGCTATTGGGGAGGAGGAGGCCACAGTACAGGGTGGGCCATTTATATGGATACAGCTAAATTTGGCTATTTATATAGGTACATAATTGTATGTGAATGGTGAAATTAACAAACAAAACCACCACTATTGGTCTGACACTAACCCACATTGGATAGATCCCTCCAAGACTGTTGGAACAAAAAAAAATGGTGGTATGATGTTGTATATGGGGTGTATACATAGATCAGGTGTATCCATATAAATGGCCCACCCTGTAGTATCCTTTAGTTTTGCAATGTGTAATATTTTATATCTTACATTGTATGTGTAAATGCAAGTATGTTGTTTTCTCTTTTTCTGTGTTGTCTCTCTTTTGTCTTCCAGATGGAGCTCGAGAAATATTTTTTATGTTGATGAAGAGTTGGACATGGGATTTGTTATCACATACCATGTGTTTGCTCTGTCTCCTTGTAACTTTCTTGCACTTTTTGTTTGTTTTTTATTCTCTTTTCCAGTATAATAAGTATGCATATATGAACTTTTTTTTTTTACTGGTCACTGTGTGCATTTCATGTGTAGTATTTTATATCTGTTATTGTATGTGTTAATGCATGTAAGTTGGTATATGTTTTTTTTTTGTATTGTCTCTCTTCTGTTTTCTTTCAGATGGCGGTCGACAAGTATTTTTCATGCTGAAGAGGAGTTTGGCATCGGATTTGTTATAACATCTATTTGTTCTTTCTCCTTGCAACTTTCTTACTCTTTTTGTCTTACTTTTTTTTTTCTCTTTTTCAGTATGATATGTATGCATATATAAACAATCTTTTTTCACAGGTCACTTTGTGTGCATTTCATGGGTAGTATTTTATAACTGTTATTGTATGTGGTAATGCATGTAAATTGGTACCTCTTTTTTGTGTTGTCTCTCTTCTGTTTTCTTACAGATGGCGGTCGACAAGTGTTTTTCATGGTGAAGAAGAGTTGTGCATGTGAATTGGTATGGTGGTCGCAGTTGCGCGTATTTGTGTTTTCACATTTACTGTGCAGATTTTGCACACTAACTGTTAAAGAAAATAAATCTGGAGAGGAATAGGGTGGCTATTGGGGAGGAGGAGGCCACAGTACAGGGTGGGCCATTTATATGGATACACCTTAATTTGGCTATTTATATGGGTACATAATTGTATGTGAATGGTGAAATTAACAAACAAAATCACCACTATTGGTCTTACACTAACCCACATTGGATAGATCCCTCCAAGACTGTTGGAACAAAAAAATTGGTGGTATGATGTTGTATCTGGGGTGTATACATAGATCAGGTGTATCTATATAAATGGCCCACCCTGTAGTATCCTTTAGTTTTGCAATGTGTAATATTTTATATCTTACATTGTATGTGTAAATGCATGTATGTTGTTTTCTCTTTTTCTGTGTTGTCTCTCTTTTGTCTTCCAGATGGAGCTCGAGAAATATTTTTTATGTTGATGAAGAGTTGGGCATGGGATTTGTTATCACATACCATGTGTTTGCTCTGTCTCCTTGCAACTTTCTTGCACTTTTTGTTTGTTTTTTATTCTCTTTTCCAGTATAATAAGTATGCATATATGAACTTTTTTTTTTTACAGGTCACTGTGTGCATTTCATGTGTAGTATTTTATATCTGTTATTGTATGTGTTAATGCATGTAAGTTGGTATATGTTATTTTTTTGTATTGTCTCTCTTCTGTTTTCTTTCAGATGGCGGTCGACAAGTATTTTTCATGCTGAAGAGGAGTTTGGCATCGGATTTGTTATAACATCTATTTGTTCTTTCTCCTTGCAACTTTCTTACTCTTTTTGTCTTACTTTTTTTTCTCTTTTTCAGTATGATATGTATGCATATATAAACAATCTTTTTTTCACAGGTCACTTTGTGTGCATTTCATGGGTAGTATTTTATAACTGTTATTGTATGTGGTAATGCATGTAAATTGGTACCTCTTTTTTGTGTTGTCTCTCTTCTGTTTTCTTACAGATGGCGGTCGACAAGTTTTTTTCATGGTGAAGAAGAGTTGTGCATGTGAATTGGTATGGTGGTCGCCGTTGCGCGTATTTGTGTTTTCACATTCACTGAGCAGATTTTGCACACTAACTGTTAAAGAAAATAAATCTGGAGAGGAATAGGGTGGCTATTGGGGAGGAGGAGGCCACAGTACAGGGTGGGCCATTTATATGGATACAGCTAAATTTGGCTATTTATATAGGTACATAATTGTATGTGAATGGTGAAATTAACAAACAAAACCACCACTATTGGTCTGACACTAACCCACATTGGATAGATCCCTCCAAGACTGTTGGAACAAAAAAAATGGTGGTATGATGTTGTATATGGGGTGTATACATAGATCAGGTGTATCCATATAAATGGCCCACCCTGTAGTATCCTTTAGTTTTGCAATGTGTAATATTTTATATCTTACATTGTATGTGTAAATGCAAGTATGTTGTTTTCTCTTTTTCTGTGTTGTCTCTCTTTTGTCTTCCAGATGGAGCTCGAGAAATATTTTTTATGTTGATGAAGAGTTGGACATGGGATTTGTTATCACATACCATGTGTTTGCTCTGTCTCCTTGTAACTTTCTTGCACTTTTTGTTTGTTTTTTATTCTCTTTTCCAGTATAATAAGTATGCATATATGAACTTTTTTTTTTTACTGGTCACTGTGTGCATTTCATGTGTAGTATTTTATATCTGTTATTGTATGTGTTAATGCATGTAAGTTGGTATATGTTTTTTTTTTGTATTGTCTCTCTTCTGTTTTCTTTCAGATGGCGGTCGACAAGTATTTTTCATGCTGAAGAGGAGTTTGGCATCGGATTTGTTATAACATCTATTTGTTCTTTCTCCTTGCAACTTTCTTACTCTTTTTGTCTTACTTTTTTTTTCTCTTTTTCAGTATGATATGTATGCATATATAAACAATCTTTTTTCACAGGTCACTTTGTGTGCATTTCATGGGTAGTATTTTATAACTGTTATTGTATGTGGTAATGCATGTAAATTGGTACCTCTTTTTTGTGTTGTCTCTCTTCTGTTTTCTTACAGATGGCGGTCGACAAGTGTTTTTCATGGTGAAGAAGAGTTGTGCATGTGAATTGGTATGGTGGTCGCAGTTGCGCGTATTTGTGTTTTCACATTCACTGTGCAGATTTTGCACACTAACTGTTAAAGAAAATAAATCTGGAGAGGAATAGGGTGGCTATTGGGGAGGAGGAGGCCACAGTACAGGGTGGGCCATTTATATGGATACACCTTAATTTGGCTATTTATATGGGTACATAATTGTATGTGAATGGTGAAATTAACAAACAAAATCACCACTATTGGTCTTACACTAACCCACATTGGATAGATCCCTCCAAGACTGTTGGAACAAAAAAATTGGTGGTATGATGTTGTATATGGGGTGTATACATAGATCAGGTGTATCCATATAAATTGCCCACCCTGTAGTATCCTTTAGTTTTGCAATGTGTAATATTTTATATCTTACATTGTATGTGTAAATGCATGTATGTTGTTTTCTCTTTTTCTGTGCTGTCTCTCTTTTGTCTTCCAGATGGAGCTCGAGAAATATTTTTTATGTTGATGAAGAGTTGGACATGGGATTTGTTATCACATACCATGTGTTTGCTCTGTCTCCTTGTAACTTTCTTGCACTTTTTATTTGTTTTTTATTCTCTTTTCCAGTATAATAAGTATGCATATATGAACTTTTTTTTTTTACTGGTCACTGTGTGCATTTCATGTGTAGTATTTTATATCTGTTATTGTATGTGTTAATGCATGTAAGTTGGTATATGTTTTTTTTTTGTATTGTCTCTCTTCTGTTTTCTTTCAGATGGCGGTCGACAAGTATTTTTCATGCTGAAGAGGAGTTTGGCATCGGATTTGTTATAACATCTATTTGTTCTTTCTCCTTGCAACTTTCTTACTCTTTTTGTCTTACTTTTTTTTTTCTCTTTTTCAGTATGATATGTATGCATATATAAACAATCTTTTTTCACAGGTCACTTTGTGTGCATTTCATGGGTAGTATTTTATAACTGTTATGGTATGTGGTAATGCATGTAAATTGGTACCTCTTTTTTGTGTTGTCTCTCTTCTGTTTTCTTACAGATGGCGGTCGACAAGTGTTTTTCATGGTGAAGAAGAGTTGTGCATGTGAATTGGTATGGTGGTCGCAGTTGCGCGTATTTGTGTTTTCACATTTACTGTGCAGATTTTGCACACTAACTGTTAAAGAAAATAAATCTGGAGAGGAATAGGGTGGCTATTGGGGAGGAGGAGGCCACAGTACAGGGTGGGCCATTTATATGGATACACCTTAATTTGGCTATTTATATGGGTACATAATTGTATGTGAATGGTGAAATTAACAAACAAAATCACCACTATTGGTCTTACACTAACCCACATTGGATAGATCCCTCCAAGACTGTTGGAACAAAAAAATTGGTGGTATGATGTTGTATATGGGGTGTATACATAGATCAGGTGTATCCATATAAATGGCCCACCCTGTAGTATCCTTTAGTTTTGCAATGTGTAATATTTTATATCTTACATTGTATGTGTAAATGCATGTATGTTGTTTTCTCTTTTTCTGTGTTGTCTCTCTTTTGTCTTCCAGATGGAGCTCGAGAAATATTTTTTATGTTGATGAAGAGTTGGACATGGGATTTGTTATCACATACCATGTGTTTGCTCTGTCTCCTTGCAACTTTCTTGCACTTTTTGTTTGTTTTTTATTCTCTTTTCCAGTATAATAAGTATGCATATATGACCTTTTTTTTTTTACAGGTCACTGTGTGCATTTCATGTGTAGTATTTTATATCTGTTTTTGTATGTGTTAATGCATGTAAGTTGGTATATGGGGTTTTTTTGTATTGTCTCTCTTCTGTTTTCTTTCAGATGGCGGTCGACAAGTATTTTTCATGCTGAAGAGGAGTTTGGCATCGGATTTGTTATAACATCTATTTGTTCTTTCTCCTTGCAACTTTCTTACTCTTTTTGTCTTACTTTTTTTTTCTCTTTTTCAGTATGATATGTATGCATATATAAACAATCTTTTTTCACAGGTCACTTTGTGTGCATTTCATGGGTAGTATTTTATATATGTTATGGTATGTGGTAATGCATGTAAATTGGTACCTCTTTTTTTGTGTTATCACTCTTCTGTTTTCTTACAGATGGCGGTCAACAAGTGTTTTTCATGGTGAAGAAGAGTTGTGCATGTGAATTGGTATGGCGGTCGCAGTTGCACGTATTTGTGTCTTCACATTCACTGTGCAGATTTTGCACACTAACTGTTAAAGAAAATAAATCTGGAGAGGAATAGGGTGGCTATTGGGGAGGAGGAGGCCACAGTACAGGGTGGGCCATTTATATGGATACACCTTAATTTGGCTATTTATATGGGTACATAATTGTATGTGAATGGTGAAATTAACAAACAAAATCACCACTATTGGTCTGACACTAACCCACATTGGATAGATCCCTCCAAGACTGTTGGAACAAAAAAATTGGTGGTATGATGTTGTATCTGGGGTGTATCCATAGATCAGGTGTATCTATATAAATGGCCCACCCTGTAGTATCCTTTAGTTTTGCAATGTGTAATATTTTATATCTTACATTGTATGTGTAAATGCATGTATGTTGTTTTCTCTTTTTCTGTGTTGTCTCTCTTTTGTCTTCCAGATGGAGCTCGAGAAATATTTTTTATGTTGATGAAGAGTTGGGCATGGGATTTGTTATCACATACCATGTGTTTGCTCTGTCTCCTTGCAACTTTCTTGCACTTTTTGTTTGTTTTTTATTCTCTTTTCCAGTATAATAAGTATGCATATATGAACTTTTTTTTTTACAGGTCACTGTGTGCATTTCATGTGTAGTATTTTATATCTGTTATTGTATGTGTTAATGCATGTAAGTTGGTATATGTTTTTTTTTTTGTATTGTCTCTCTTCTGTTTTCTTTCAGATGGCGGTCGACAAGTATTTTTAATGCTGAAGAGGAGTTTGGCATCGGATTTGTTACAAAATCTATTTGTTCTTTCTCCTTGCAACTTTCTTACTCTTTTTGTCTTACTTTTTTTTTCTCTTTTTCAGTATGATATGTATGCATATATAAACAATCTTTTTTCACAGGTAACTTTGTGTGCATTTCATGGGTAGTATTTTATAACTGTTATTGTATGTGGTAATGCATGTAAATTGGTACCTCTTTTTTGTGTTGTCTCTCTTCTGTTTTCTTACAGATGGCGGTCGACAAGTGTTTTTCATGGTGAAGAAGAGTTGTGCATGTGAATTGGTATGGTGGTCGCCGTTGCGCGTATTTGTGTTTTCACATTCACTGAGCAGATTTTGCACACTAACTGTTAAAGAAAATAAATCTGGAGAGGAATAGGGTGGCTATTGGGGAGGAGGAGGCCACAGTACAGGGTGGGCCATTTATATGGATACAGCTAAATTTGGCTATTTATATAGGTACATAAATGTATGTGAATGGTGAAATTAACAAACAAAACCACCACTATTGGTCTGACACTAACCCACATTGGATAGATCCCTCCAAGACTGTTGGAACAAAAAAATTGGTGGTATGATGTTGTATATGGGGTGTATACATAGATCAGGTGTATCCATATAAATGGCCCACCCTGTAGTATCCTTTAGTTTTGCAATGTGTAATATTTTATATCTTACATTGTATGTGTAAATGCAAGTATGTTGTTTTCTCTTTTTCTGTGTTGTCTCTCTTTTGTCTTCCAGATGGAGCTCGAGAAATATTTTTTATGTTGATGAAGAGTTGGACATGGGATTTGTTATCACATACCATGTGTTTGCTCTGTCTCCTTGCAACTTTCTTGCACTTTTTGTTTGTTTTTTATTCTCTTTTCCAGTATAATAAGTATGCATATATGAACTTTTTTTTTTCACAGGTCACTGTGTGCATTTCATGTGTAGTATTTTATATCTGTTATTGTATGTGTTAATGCATGTAAGTTGGTATATGTTTTTTTTTTGTATTGTCTCTCTTCTGTTTTCTTTCAGATGGCGGTCGACAAGTATTTTTCATGCTGAAGAGGAGTTTGGCATCGGATTTGTTATAACATCTATTTGTTCTTTCTCCTTGCAACTTTCTTACTCTTTTTGTCTTACTTTTTTTTTCTCTTTTTCAGTATGATATGTATGCATATATAAACAATCTTTTTTCACAGGTCACTTTGTGTGCATTTCATGGGTAGTATTTTATAACTGTTATTGTATGTGGTAATGCATGTAAATTGGTACCTCTTTTTTGTGTTGTCTCTCTTCTGTTTTCTTACAGATGGCGGTCGACAAGTGTTTTTCATGGTGAAGAGGAGTTTGGCATCGGATTTGTTATAACATCTATTTGTTCTTTTTCCTTGCAACTTTCTTTCTCTTTTTGTCTTACTTTTTTTTCTCTTTTTCAGTATGATATGTATGCATATATAAACAATCTTTTTTCACAGGTCACTTTGTGTGCACTTCATGGGTAGTATTTTATATCTGTTATGGTATGTGGTAATGCATGTAAATTGGTACCTCTTTTTTTGTGTTGTCACTCTTCTGTTTTCTTACAGATGGCGGTCGACAAGTGTTTTTCATGGTGAAGAAGAGTTGTGCATGTGAATTGGTATGGTGGTCGCAGTTGCGCGTATTTGTGTTTTCACATTCACTGTGCAGATTTTGCACACTAACTGTTAAAGAAAATAAATCTGGAGAGGAATAGGGTGGCTATTGGGGAGGAGGAGGCCACAGTACAGGGTGGGCCATTTATATGGATACAGCTAAATTTGGCTATTTATATAGGTACATAATTGGATGTGAATGGTGAAATTAACAAACAAAACCACCACTATTGGTCTGACACTAACCCACATTGGATAGATCCCTCCAAGACTGTTGGAACAAAAAAATTGGTGGTATGATGTTGTATATGGGGTGTATACATAGATCAGGTGTATCTATATAAATGGCCCACCCTGTAGTATCCTTTAGTTTTGCAATGTGTAATATTTTATATCTTACATTGTATGTGTAAATGCATGTATGTTGTTTTCTCATTTTCTGTGTTGTCTCTTTTTTGTCTTCCTGATGGAGCTCGAGAAATATTTTTTATGTTGATGAAGAGTTGGACATGGGATTTGTTATCACATACCATGTGTTTGCTCTGTCTCCTTGCAACTTTCTTGCACTTTTTGTTTGTTTTTTATTCTCTTTTCCAGTATAATAAGTATGCATATATGAACTTTTTTTTTTTACAGGTCACTGTGTGCATTTCATGTGTAGTATTTTATATCTGTTATTGTATGTGTTAATGCATGTAAGTTAGTATATGGGTTTTTTCTGTATTGTCTCTCTTCTGTTTTCTTTCAGATGGCGGTCGACAAGTATTTTTCATGTTGAAGAGGAGTTTGGCATCGGATTTGTTACAACATCTATTTGTTCTTTCTCCTTGCAACTTTCTTACTCTTTTTGTCTTACTTTTTTTCTCTTTTTCAGTATGATATGTATGCATATATAAACAATCTTTTTTCACAGGTCACTTTGTGTGCATTTCATGGGTAGTATTTTATATATGTTATGGTATGTGGTAATGCATGTAAATTGGTACCTCTTTTTTTGTGTTATCACTCTTCTGTTTTCTTACAGATGGCGGTCGACAAGTGTTTTTCATGGTGAAGAAGAGTTGTGCATGTGAATTGGTATGGTGGTCGCAGTTGCGCGTATTTGTGTTTTCACATTCACTGTGCAGATTTTGCACACTAACTGTTAAAGAAAATAAATCTGGAGAGGAATAGGGTGGCTATTGGGGAGGAGGAGGCCACAGTACAGGGTGGGCCATTTATATGGATACACCTTAATATTGCTATTTATATGGGTACATAATTGTATGTGAATGGTGAAATTAACAAACAAAATCACCACTATTGGTCTTACACTAACCCACATTGGATAGATCCCTCCAAGACTGTTGGAACAAAAAAATTGGTGGTATGATGTTGTATATGGGGTGTATACATAGATCAGGTGTATCCATATAAATTGCCCACCCTGTAGTATCCTTTAGTTTTGCAATGTGTAATATTTTATATCTTACATTGTATGTGTAAATGCATGTATGTTGTTTTCTCTTTTTCTGTGTTGTCTCTCTTTTGTCTTCCAGATGGAGCTCGAGAAATATTTTTTATGTTGATGAAGAGTTGGACATGGGATTTGTTATCACATACCATGTGTTTGCTCTGTCTCCTTGCAACTTTCTTGCACTTTTTGTTTGTTTTTTATTCTCTTTTCCAGTATAATAAGTATGCATATATGAACTTTTTTTTTTTACAGGTCACTGTGTGCATTTCATGTGTAGTATTTTATATCTGTTATTGTATGTGTTAATGCATGTAAGTTGGTATATGGGGTTTTTTTGTATTGTCTCTCTTCTGTTTTCTTTCAGATGGCGGTCGACAAGTATTTTTCAGGCTGAAGAGGAGTTTGGCATCGGATTTGTTATAACTTCTATTTGTTCTTTCTCCTTGCAACTTTCTTACTCTTTTTGTCTTACTTTTTTTTTCTCTTTTTCAGTATGATATGTATGCATATATAAACAATCTTTTTTCACAGGTCACTTTGTGTGCATTTCATGGGTAGTATTTTATAACTGTTATTGTATGTGGTAATGCATGTAAATTGGTACCTCTTTTTTGTGTTGTCTCTCTTCTGTTTTCTTACAGATGGCGGTCGACAAGTGTTTTTCATGGTGAAGAAGAGTTGTGCATGTGAATTGGTATGGTGGTCGCCGTTGCGCGTATTTGTGTTTTCACATTCACTGAGCAGATTTTGCACACTAACTGTTAAAGAAAATAAATCTGGAGAGGAATAGGGTGGCTATTGGGGAGGAGGAGGCCACAGTACAGGGTGGGCCATTTATATGGATACAGCTAAATTTGGCTATTTATATAGGTACATAAATGTATGTGAATGGTGAAATTAACAAACAAAACCACCACTATTGGTCTGACACTAACCCACATTGGATAGATCCCTCCAAGACTGTTGGAACAAAAAAATTGGTGGTATGATGTTGTATATGGGGTGTATACATAGATCAGGTGTATCCATATAAATGGCCCACCCTGTAGTATCCTTTAGTTTTGCAATGTGTAATATTTTATATCTTACATTGTATGTGTAAATGCAAGTATGTTGTTTTCTCTTTTTCTGTGTTGTCTCTCTTTTGTCTTCCAGATGGAGCTCGAGAAATATTTTTTATGTTGATGAAGAGTTGGACATGGGATTTGTTATCACATACTATGTGTTTGCTCTGTCTCCTTGCAACTTTCTTGCACTTTTTGTTTGTTTTTTATTCTCTTTTCCAGTATAATAAGTATGCATATATGAACTTTTTTTTTCACAGGTCACTGTGTGCATTTCATGTGTAGTATTTTATATCTGTTATTGTATGTGTTAATGCATGTAAGTTGGTATATGTTTTTTTTTTGTATTGTCTCTCTTCTGTTTTCTTTCAGATGGCGGTCGACAAGTATTTTTCATGCTGAACAGGAGTTTGGCATCGGATTTGTTATAACATCTATTTGTTCTTTCTCCTTGCAACTTTCTTACTCTTTTTGTCTTACTTTTTTTTTCTCTTTTTCAGTATGATATGTATGCATATATAAACAATCTTTTTTCACAGGTCACTTTGTGTGCATTTCATGGGTAGTATTTTATAACTGTTATTGTATGTGGTAATGCATGTAAATTGGTACCTCTTTTTTGTGTTGTCTCTCTTCTGTTTTCTTACAGATGGCGGTCGACAAGTGTTTTTCATGGTGAAGAGGAGTTTGGCATCGGATTTGTTATAACATCTATTTGTTCTTTTTCCTTGCAACTTTCTTTCTCTTTTTGTCTTACTTTTTTTTCTCTTTTTCAGTATGATATGTATGCATATATAAACAATCTTTTTTCACAGGTCACTTTGTGTGCACTTCATGGGTAGTATTTTATATCTGTTATGGTATGTGGTAATGCATGTAAATTGGTACCTCTTTTTTTGTGTTGTCACTCTTCTGTTTTCTTACAGATGGCGGTCGACAAGTGTTTTTCATGGTGAAGAAGAGTTGTGCATGTGAATTGGTATGGTGGTCGCAGTTGCGCGTATTTGTGTTTTCACATTCACTGTGCAGATTTTGCACACTAACTGTTAAAGAAAATAAATCTGGAGAGGAATAGGGTGGCTATTGGGGAGGAGGAGGCCACAGTACAGGGTGGGCCATTTATATGGATACAGCTAAATTTGGCTATTTATATAGGTACATAATTGTATGTGAATGGTGAAATTAACAAACAAAACCACCACTATTGGTCTGACACTAACCCACATTGGATAGATCCCTCCAAGACTGTTGGAACAAAAAAATTGGTGGTATGATGTTGTATATGGGGTGTATACATAGATCAGGTGTATCTATATAAATGGCCCACCCTGTAGTATCCTTTAGTTTTGCAATGTGTAATATTTTATATCTTACATTGTATGTGTAAATGCATGTATGTTGTTTTCTCATTTTCTGTGTTGTCTCTTTTTTGTCTTCCTGATGGAGCTCGAGAAATATTTTTTATGTTGATGAAGAGTTGGACATGGGATTTGTTATCACATACCATGTGTTTGCTCTGTCTCCTTGCAACTTTCTTGCACTTTTTGTTTGTTTTTTATTCTCTTTTCCAGTATAATAAGTATGCATATATGAACTTTTTTTTTTTACAGGTCACTGTGTGCATTTCATGTGTAGTATTTTATATCTGTTATTGTATGTGTTAATGCATGTAAGTTAGTATATGGGTTTTTTCTGTATTGTCTCTCTTCTGTTTTCTTTCAGATGGCGGTCGACAAGTATTTTTCATGTTGAAGAGGAGTTTGGCATCGGATTTGTTACAACATCTATTTGTTCTTTCTCCTTGCAACTTTCTTACTCTTTTTGTCTTACTTTTTTTCTCTTTTTCAGTATGATATGTATGCATATATAAACAATCTTTTTTCACAGGTCACTTTGTGTGCATTTCATGGGTAGTATTTTATATCTGTTATGGTATGTGGTAATGCATGTAAATTGGTACCTCTTTTTTTGTGTTATCACTCTTCTGTTTTCTTACAGATGGCGGTCGACAAGTGTTTTTCATGGTGAAGAAGAGTTGTGCATGTGAATTGGTATGGTGGTCGCAGTTGCGCGTATTTGTGTTTTCACATTCACTGTGCAGATTTTGCACACTAACTGTTAAAGAAAATAAATCTAGAGAGGAATAGGGTGGCTATTGGGGAGGAGGAGGCCACAGTACAGGGTGGGCCATTTATATGGATACACCTTAATTTGGCTATTTATATGGGTACATAATTGTATGTGAATGGTGAAATTAACAAACAAAATCACCACTATTGGTCTTACACTAACCCACATTGGATAGATCCCTCCAAGACTGTTGGAACAAAAAAATTGGTGGTATGATGTTGTATATGGGGTGTATACATAGATCAGGTGTATCCATATAAATGGCCCACCCTGTAGTATCCTTTAGTTTTGCAATGTGTAATATTTTATATCTTACATTGTATGTGTAAATGCATGTATGTTGTTTTCTCTTTTTCTGTGTTGTCTCTCTTTTGTCTTCCAGATGGAGCTCGAGAAATATTTTTTATGTTGATGAAGAGTTGGACATGGGATTTGTTATCACATACCATGTGTTTGCTCTGTCTCCTTGCAACTTTCTTGCACTTTTTGTTTGTTTTTTATTCTCTTTTCCAGTATAATAAGTATGCATATATGAACTTTTTTTTTTTACAGGTCACTGTGTGCATTTCATGTGTAGTATTTTATATCTGTTATTGTATGTGTTAATGCATGTAAGTTGGTATATGGGGGTTTTTTGTATTGTCTCTCTTCTGTTTTCTTTCAGATGGCGGTCGACAAGTATTTTTCATGCTGAAGAGGAGTTTGGCATCGGATTTGTTATAACATCTATTTGTTCTTTCTCCTTGCAACTTTCTTACTCTTTTTGTCTTACTTTTTTTTTCTCTTTTTCAGTATGATATGTATGCATATATAAACAATCTTTTTTCACAGGTCACTTTGTGTGCATTTCATGGGTAGTATTTTATAACTGTTATTGTATGTGGTAATGCATGTAAATTGGTACCTCTTTTTTTGTGTTATCACTCTTCTGTTTTCTTACAGATGGCGGTCAACAAGTGTTTTTCATGGTGAAGAAGAGTTGTGCATGTGAATTGGTATGGCAGTCGCAGTTGCGCGTATTTGTGTCTTCACATTCACTGTGCAGATTTTGCACACTAACTGTTAAAGGAAAATAAATCTGGAGTGGAATAGGGTGGCTATTGGGGAGGAGGAGGCCACAGTACAGGGTGGGCCATTTATATGGATACACCTTAATTTGGCTATTTATATGGGTACATAATTGTATGTGAATGGTGAAATTAACAAACAAAATCACCACTATTGGTCTGACACTAACCCACATTGGATAGATCCCTCCAAGACTGTTGGAACAAAAAAATTGGTGGTATGATGTTGTATCTGGGGTGTATACATAGATCAGGTGTATCCATATAAATGGCCCACCCTGTAGTATCCTTTAGTTTTGCAATGTGTAATATTTTATATCTTACATTGTATGTGTAAATGCATGTATGTTGTTTTCTCTTTTTCTGTGCTGTCTCTCTTTTGTCTTCCAGATGGAGCTCGAGAAATATTTTTTATGTTGATGAAGAGTTGGGCATGGGATTTGTTATCACATACCATGTGTTTGCTCTGTCTCCTTGCAACTTTCTTGCACTTTTTGTTTGTTTTTTATTCTCTTTTCCAGTATAATAAGTATGCATATATGAACTTTTTTTTTTACAGGTCACTGTGTGCATTTCATGTGTAGTATTTTATATCTGTTATTGTATGTGTTAATGCATGTAAGTTGGTATATGGGGTTTTTTGTATTGTCTCTCTTCTGTTTTCTTTCAGATGGCGGTCGACAAGTATTTTTCATGTTGAAGAGGAGTTTGGCATCGGATTTGTTATAACATCTATTTGTTCTTTCTCCTTGCAACTTTCTTACTCTTTTTGTCTTACTTTTTTTTTCTCTTTTTCAGTATGATATGTATGCATATATAAACAATCTTTTTTCACAGGTCACTTTGTGTGCATTTCATGGGTAGTATTTTATATATGTTATGGTATGTGGTAATGCATGTAAATTGGTACCTCTTTTTTGTGTTATCACTCTTCTGTTTTCTTACAGATGGCGGTCAACAAGTGTTTTTCATGGTGAAGAAGAGTTGTGCATGTGAATTGGTATGGCGGTCGCAGTTGCGCGTATTTGTGTCTTCACAATCACTGTGCAGATTTTGCACACTAACTGTTAAAGAAAATAAATCTGGAGAGGAATAGGGTGGCTATTGGGGAGGAGGAGGCCACAGTACAGGGTGGGCCATTTATATGGATACACCTTAATTTGGCTATTTATATGGGTACATAATTGTATGTGAATGGTGAAATTAACAAACAAAATCACCACTATTGGTCTGACACTAACCCACATTGGATAGATCCCTCCAAGACTGTTGGAACAAAAAAATTGGTGGTATGATGTTGTATCTGGGGTGTATACATAGATCAGGTGTATCTATATAAATGGCCCACCCTGTAGTATCCTTTAGTTTTGCAATGTGTAATATTTTATATCTTACATTGTATGTGTAAATGCATGTATGTTGTTTTCTCTTTTTCTGTGTTGTCTCTCTTTTGTCTTCCACATGGAGCTTGAGAAATATTTTTTATGTTGATGAAGAGTTGGGCATGGGATTTGTTATCACATACCATGTGTTTGCTCTGTCTCCTTGCAACTTTCTTGCACTTTTTGTTTGTTTTTTATTCTCTTTTCCAGTATAATAAGTATGCATATATGAACTTTTTTTTTTTTTACAGGTCACTGTGTGCATTTCATGTGTAGTATTTTATATCTGTTATTGTATGTGTTAATGCATGTAAGTTGGTATATGTTATTTTTTTGTATTGTCTCTCTTCTGTTTTCTTTCAGATGGCGGTCGACAAGTATTTTTCATGCTGAAGAGGAGTTTGGCATCGGATTTGTTATAACATCTATTTGTTCTTTCTCCTTGCAACTTTCTTACTCTTTTTGTCTTACTTCTTTTTCTCTTTTTCAGTATGATATGTATGCATATATAAACAATCTTTTTTCACAGGTCACTTTGTGTGCATTTCATGGGTAGTATTTTATAACTGTTATTGTATGTGGTAATGCATGTAAATTGGTACCTCTTTTTTGTGTTGTCTCTCTTCTGTTTTCTTACAGATGGCGGTCGACAAGTGTTTTTCATGGTGAAGAGGAGTTTGGCATCGGATTTGTTATAACATCTATTTGTTCTTTTTCCTTGCAACTTTCTTACTCTTTTTGTCTTACTTTTTTTTCTCTTTTTCAGTATGATATGTATGCATATATAAACAATCTTTTTTCACAGGTCACTTTGTGTGCACTTCATGGGTAGTATTTTATATCTGTTATGGTATGTGGTAATGCATGTAAATTGGTACCTCTTTTTTTGTGTTGTCACTCTTCTGTTTTCTTACAGATGGCGGTCGACAAGTGTTTTTCATGGTGAAGAAGAGTTGTGCATGTGAATTGGTATGGTGGTCGCAGTTGCGCGTATTTGTGTTTTCACATTCACTGTGCAGATTTTGCACACTAACTGTTAAAGAAAATAAATCTGGAGAGGAATAGGGTGGCTATTGGGGAGGAGGAGGCCACAGTACAGGGTGGGCCATTTATATGGATACAGCTAAATTTGGCTATTTATATAGGTACATAATTGGATGTGAATGGTGAAATTAACAAACAAAACCACCACTATTGGTCTGACACTAACCCACATTGGATAGATCCCTCCAAGACTGTTGGAACAAAAAAATTGGTGGTATGATGTTGTATATGGGGTGTATACATAGATCAGGTGTATCTATATAAATGGCCCACCCTGTAGTATCCTTTAGTTTTGCAATGTGTAATATTTTATATCTTACATTGTATGTGTAAATGCATGTATGTTGTTTTCTCATTTTCTGTGTTGTCTCTTTTTTGTTTTCCTGATGGAGCTCGAGAAATATTTTTTATGTTGATGAAGAGTTGGACATGGGATTTGTTATCACATACCATGTGTTTGCTCTGTCTCCTTGCAACTTTCTTGCACTTTTTGTTTGTTTTTTATTCTCTTTTCCAGTATAATAAGTATGCATATATGAACTTTTTTTTTTTACAGGTCACTGTGTGCATTTCATGTGTAGTATTTTATATCTGTTATTGTATGTGTTAATGCATGTAAGTTAGTATATGGGTTTTTTCTGTATTGTCTCTCTTCTGTTTTCTTTCAGATGGCGGTCGACAAGTATTTTTCATGTTGAAGAGGAGTTTGGCATCGGATTTGTTACAACATCTATTTGTTCTTTCTCCTTGCAACTTTCTTACTCTTTTTGTCTTACTTTTTTTCTCTTTTTCAGTATGATATGTATGCATATATAAACAATCTCTTTTCACAGGTCACTTTGTGTGCATTTCATGGGTAGTATTTTATATCTGTTATGGTATGTGGTAATGCATGTAAATTGGTACCTCTTTTTTTGTGTTATCACTCTTCTGTTTTCTTACAGATGGCGGTCGACAAGTGTTTTTCATGGTGAAGAAGAGTTGTGCATGTGAATTGGTATGGTGGTCGCAGTTGCGCGTATTTGTGTTTTCACATTCACTGTGCAGATTTTGCACACTAACTGTTAAAGAAAATAAATCTGGAGAGGAATAGGGTGGCTATTGGGGAGGAGGAGGCCACAGTACAGGGTGGGCCATTTATATGGATACACCTTAATTTGGCTATTTATATGGGTACATAATTGTATGTGAATGGTGAAATTAACAAACAAAATCACCACTATTGGTCTTACACTAACCCACATTGGATAGATCCCTCCAAGACTGTTGGAACAAAAAAATTGGTGGTATGATGTTGTATATGGGGTGTATACATAGATCAGGTGTATCCATATAAATGGCCCACCCTGTAGTATCCTTTAGTTTTGCAATGTGTAATATTTTATATCTTACATTGTATGTGTAAATGTATGTATGTTGTTTTCTCTTTTTCTGTGTTGTCTCTCTTTTGTCTTCCAGATGGAGCTCGAGAAATATTTTTTATGTTGATGAAGAGTTGGACATGGGATTTGTTATCACATACCATGTGTTTGCTCTGTCTCCTTGCAACTTTCTTGCACTTTTTGTTTGTTTTTTATTCTCTTTTCCAGTATAATAAGTATGCATATATGAACTTTTTTTTTTTACAGGTCACTGTGTGCATTTCATGTGTAGTATTTTATATCTGTTATTGTATGTGTTAATGCATGTAAGTTGGTATATGGGGTTTTTTTGTATTGTCTCTCTTCTGTTTTCTTTCAGATGGCGGTCGACAAGTATTTTTCATGCTGAAGAGGAGTTTGGCATCGGATTTGTTACAACATCTATTTGTTCTTTCTCCTTGCAACTTTCTTACTCTTTTTGTCTTACTTTTTTTTTCTCTTTTTTAGTATGATATGTATGCATATATAAACAATCTTTTTTCACAGGTCACTTTGTGTGCATTTCATGGGTAGTATTTTATAACTGTTATTGTATGTGGTAATGCATGTAAATTGGTACCTCTTTTTTGTGTTGTCTCTCTTCTGTTTTCTTACAGATGGCGGTCGACAAGTGTTTTTCATGGTGAAGAGGAGTTTGGCATCGGATTTGTTATAACATCTATTTGTTCTTTTTCCTTGCAACTTTCTTTCTCTTTTTGTCTTACTTTTTTTTCTCTTTTTCAGTATGATATGTATGCATATATAAACAATCTTTTTTCACAGGTCACTTTGTGTGCACTTCATGGGTAGTATTTTATATCTGTTATGGTATGTGGTAATGCATGTAAATTGGTACCTCTTTTTTTGTGTTGTCACTCTTCTGTTTTCTTACAGATGGCGGTCGACAAGTGTTTTTCATGGTGAAGAAGAGTTGTGCATGTGAATTGGTATGGTGGTCGCAGTTGCGCGTATTTGTGTTTTCACATTCACTGTGCAGATTTTGCACACTAACTGTTAAAGAAAATAAATCTGGAGAGGAATAGGGTGGCTATTGGGGAGGAGGAGGCCACAGTACAGGGTGGGCCATTTATATGGATACAGCTAAATTTGGCTATTTATATAGGTACATAATTGTATGTGAATGGTGAAATTAACAAACAAAACCACCACTATTGGTCTGACACTAACCCACATTGGATAGATCCCTCCAAGACTGTTGGAACAAAAAAATTGATGGTATGATGTTGTATATGGGGTGTATACATAGATCAGGTGTATCTATATAAATGGCCCACCCTGTAGTATCCTTTAGTTTTGCAATGTGTAATATTTTATATCTTACATTGTATGTGTAAATGCATGTATGTTGTTTTCTCATTTTCTGTGTTGTCTCTTTTTTGTCTTCCTGATGGAGCTCGAGAAATATTTTTTATGTTGATGAAGAGTTGGACATGGGATTTGTTATCACATACCATGTGTTTGCTCTGTCTCCTTGCAACTTTCTTGCACTTTTTGTTTGTTTTTTATTCTCTTTTCCAGTATAATAAGTATGCATATATGAACTTTTTTTTTTTTACAGGTCACTGTGTGCATTTCATGTGTAGTATTTTATATCTGTTATTGTATGTGTTAATGCATGTAAGTTAGTATATGGGTTTTTTCTGTATTGTCTCTCTTCTGTTTTCTTTCAGATGGCGGTCGACAAGTATTTTTCATGTTGAAGAGGAGTTTGGCATCGGATTTGTTACAACATCTATTTGTTCTTTCTCCTTGCAACTTTCTTACTCTTTTTGTCTTACTTTTTTTCTCTTTTTCAGTATGATATGTATGCATATATAAACAATCTTTTTTCACAGGTCACTTTGTGTGCATTTCATGGGTAGTATTTTATATCTGTTATGGTATGTGGTAATGCATGTAAATTGGTACCTCTTTTTTTGTGTTATCACTCTTCTGTTTTCTTACAGATGGCGGTCAACAAGTGTTTTTCATGGTGAAGAAGAGTTGTGCATGTGAATTGGTATGGCAGTCGCAGTTGCGCGTATTTGTGTCTTCACATTCACTGTGCAGATTTTGCACACTAACTGTTAAAGGAAAATAAATCTGGAGTGGAATAGGGTGGCTATTGGGGAGGAGGAGGCCACAGTACAGGGTGGGCCATTTATATGGATACACCTTAATTTGGCTATTTATATGGGTACATAATTGTATGTGAATGGTGAAATTAACAAACAAAATCACCACTATTGGTCTGACACTAACCCACATTGGATAGATACCTCCAAGACTGTTGGAACAAAAAAATTGGTGGTATGATGTTGTATCTGGGGTGTATACATAGATCAGGTGTATCCATATAAATGGCCTACCCTGTAGTATCCTTTAGTTTTGCAATGTGTAATATTTTATATCTTACATTGTATGTGTAAATGCATGTATGTTGTTTTCTCTTTTTCTGTGCTGTCTCTCTTTTGTCTTCCAGATGGAGCTCGAGAAATATTTTTTATGTTGATGAAGAGTTGGGCATGGGATTTGTTATCACATACCATGTGTTTGCTCTGTCTCCTTGCAACTTTCTTGCACTTTTTGTTTGTTTTTTATTCTCTTTTCCAGTATAATAAGTATGCATATATGAACTTTTTTTTTTTACAGGTCACTGTGTGCATTTCATGTGTAGTATTTTATATCTGTTATTGTATGTGTTAATGCATGTAAGTTGGTATATGGGGTTTTTTGTATTGTCTCTCTTCTGTTTTCTTTCAGATGGCGGTCGACAAGTATTTTTCATGTTGAAGAGGAGTTTGGCATCGGATTTGTTATAACATCTATTTGTTCTTTCTCCTTGCAACTTTCTTACTCTTTTTGTCTTACTTTTTTTTTCTCTTTTTCAGTATGATATGTATGCATATATAAACAATCTTTTTTCACAGGTCACTTTGTGTGCATTTCATGGGTAGTATTTTATATATGTTATGGTATGTGGTAATGCATGTAAATTGGTACCTCTTTTTTTGTGTTATCACTCTTCTGTTTTCTTACAGATGGCGGTCAACAAGTGTTTTTCATGGTGAAGAAGAGTTGTGCATGTGAATTGGTATGGCGGTCGCAGTTGCGCGTATTTGTGTCTTCACATTCACTGTGCAGATTTTGCACACTAACTGTTAAAGAAAATAAATCTGGAGAGGAATAGGGTGGCTATTGGGGAGGAGGAGGCCACAGTACAGGGTGGGCCATTTATATGGATACACCTTAATTTGGCTATTTATATGGGTACATAATTGTATGTGAATGGTGAAATTAACAAACAAAATCACCACTATTGGTCTGACACTAACCCACATTGGATAGATCCCTCCAAGACTGTTGGAACAAAAAAATTGGTGGTATGATGTTGTATCTGGGGTGTATACATAGATCAGGTGTATCTATATAAATGGCCCACCCTGTAGTATCCTTTAGTTTTGCAATGTGTAATATTTTATATCTTACATTGTATGTGTAAATGCATGTATGTTGTTTTCTCTTTTTCTGTGTTGTCTCTCTTTTGTCTTCCAGATGGAGCTCGAGAAATATTTTTTATGTTGATGAAGAGTTGGGCATGGGATTTGTTATCACATACCATGTGTTTGCTCTGTCTCCTTGCAACTTTCTTGCACTTTTTGTTTGTTTTTTATTCTCTTTTCCAGTATAATAAGTATGCATATATGAACTTTTTTTTTTACAGGTCACTGTGTGCATTTCATGTGTAGTATTTTATATCTGTTATTGTATGTGTTAATGCATGTAAGTTGGTATATGTTATTTTTTTGTATTGTCTCTCTTCTGTTTTCTTTCAGATGGCGGTCGACAAGTATTTTTCATGCTGAAGATGAGTTTGGCATCGGATTTGTTATAACATCTATTTGTTCTTTCTCCTTGCAACTTTCTTACTCTTTTTGTCTTACTTTTTTTTTCTCTTTTTCAGTATGATATGTATGCATATATAAACAATCTTTTTTCACAGGTCACTTTGTGTGCACTTCATGGGTAGTATTTTATATCTGTTATGGTATGTGGTAATGCATGTAAATTGGTACCTCTTTTTTTGTGTTGTCACTCTTCTGTTTTCTTACAGATGGCGGTCGACAAGTGTTTTTCATGGTGAAGAAGAGTTGTGCATGTGAATTGGTATGGTGGTCGCAGTTGCGCGTATTTGTGTTTTCACATTCACTGTGCAGATTTTGCACACTAACTGTTAGAGAAAATAAATCTGGAGAGGAATAGGGTGGCTATTGGGGAGGAGGAGGCCACAGTACAGGGTGGGCCATTTATATGGATACACCTTAATTTGGCTATTTATATGGGTACATAATTGTATGTGAATGGTGAAATTAACAAACAAAATCACCACTATTGGTCTTACACTAACCCACATTGGATAGATCCCTCCAAGACTGTTGGAACAAAAAAATTGGTGGTATGATGTTGTATATGGGGTGTATACATAGATCAGGTGTATCCATATAAATGGCCCACCCTGTAGTATCCTTTAGTTTTGCAATGTGTAATTTTTTATATCTTACATTGTATGTGTAAATGCATGTATGTTGTTTTCTCTTTTTCTGTGTTGTCTCTCTTTTGTTTTCCAGATGGAGCTCGAGAAATATTTTTTATGTTGATGAAGAGTTGGACATGGGATTTGTTATCACATACCATGTGTTTGCTCTGTCTCCTTGCAACTTTCTTGCACTTTTTGTTTGTTTTTTATTCTCTTTTCCAGTATAATAAGTATGCATATATGAACTTTTTTTTTTTTTACAGGTCACTGTGTGCATTTCATGTGTAGTATTTTATATCTGTTATTGTATGTGTTAATGCATGTAAGTTGGTATATGGGTTTTTTTTGTATTGTCTCTCTTCTGTTTTCTTTCAGATGGCGGTCGACAAGTATTTTTCATGTTGAAGAGGAGTTTGGCATCGGATTTGTTATAACATCTATTTGTTCTTTCTCCTTGCAACTTTCTTACTCTTTTTGTCTTACTTTTTTTTTCTCTTTTTCAGTATGATATGTATGCATATATAAACAATCTTTTTTCACAGGTCACTTTGTGTGCATTTCATGGGTAGTATTTTATATATGTTATGGTATGTGGTAATGCATGTAAATTGGTACCTCTTTTTTTGTGTTATCACTCTTCTGTTTTCTTACAGATGGCGGTCAACAAGTGTTTTTCATGGTGAAGAAGAGTTGTGCATGTGAATTGGTATGGCGGTCGCAGTTGCGCGTATTTGTGTCTTCACATTCACTGTGCAGATTTTGCACACTAACTGTTAAAGAAAATAAATCTGGAGAGGAATAGGGTGGCTATTGGGGAGGAGGAGGCCACAGTACAGGGTGGGCCATTTATATGGATACACCTTAATTTGGCTATTTATATGGGTACATAATTGTATGTGAATGGTGAAATTAACAAACAAAATCACCACTATTGGTCTGACACTAACCCACATTGGATAGATCCCTCCAAGACTGTTGGAACAAAAAAATTGGTGGTATGATGTTGTATCTGGGGTGTATACATAGATCAGGTGTATCTATATAAATGGCCCACCCTGTAGTATCCTTTAGTTTTGCAATGTGTAATATTTTATATCTTACATTGTATGTGTAAATGCATGTATGTTGTTTTCTCTTTTTCTGTGTTGTCTCTCTTTTGTCTTCCAGATGGAGCTCGAGAAATATTTTTTATGTTGATGAAGAGTTTGGCATGGGATTTGTTATCACATACCATGTGTTTGCTCTGTCTCCTTGCAACTTTCTTGCACTTTTTGTTTGTTTTTTATTCTCTTTTCCAGTATAATAAGTATGCATATATGAACTTTTTTTTTTTACAGGTCACTGTGTGCATTTCATGTGTAGTATTTTATATCTGTTATTGTATGTGTTAATGCATGTAAGTTGGTATATGTTATTTTTTTGTATTGTCTCTCTTCTGTTTTCTTTCAGATGGCGGTCGACAAGTATTTTTCATGCTGAAGAGGAGTTTGGCATCGGATTTGTTATAACATCTATTTGTTCTTTCTCCTTGCAACTTTCTTACTCTTTTTGTCTTACTTTTTTTTCCCTCTTTTTCAGTATGATATGTATGCATATATAAACAATCTTTTTTCACAGGTCACTTTGTGTGCATTTCATGGGTAGTATTTTATAACTGTTATTGTATGTGGTAATGCATGTAGATTGGTACCTCTTTTTTGTGTTGTCTCTCTTCTGTTTTCTTACAGATGGCGGTCGACAAGTGTTTTTCATGGTGAAGAAGAGTTGTGCATGTGAATTGATATGGTGGTCGCCGTTGCGCGTATTTGTGTTTTCACATTCACTGAGCAGATTTTGCACACTAACTGTTAAAGAAAATAAATCTGGAGAGGAATAGGGTGGCTATTGGGGAGGAGGAGGCCACAGTACAGGGTGGGCCATTTATATGGATACAGCTAAATTTGGCTATTTATATAGGTACATAATTGTATGTGAATGGTGAAATTAACAAACAAAACCACCACTATTGGTCTGACACTAACCCACATTGGATAGATCCCTCCAAGACTGTTGGAACAAAAAAAATGGTGGTATGATGTTGTATATGGGGTGTATACATAGATCAGGTGTATCCATATAAATGGCCCACCCTGTAGTATCCTTTAGTTTTGCAATGTGTAATATTTTATATCTTACATTGTATGTGTAAATGCAAGTATGTTGTTTTCTCTTTTTCTGTGTTGTCTCTCTTTTGTCTTCCAGATGGAGCTCGAGAAATATTTTTTATGTTGATGAAGAGTTGGACATGGGATTTGTTATCACATACCATGTGTTTGCTCTGTCTCCTTGTAACTTTCTTGCACTTTTTGTTTGTTTTTTATTCTCTTTTCCAGTATAATAAGTATGCATATATGAACTTTTTTTTTTTTTACAGGTTACTGTGTGCATTTCATGTGTAGTATTTTATATCTGTTATTGTATGTGTTAATGCATGTAAGTTGGTATATGGGGTTTTTTGTATTGTCTCTCTTCTGTTTTCTTTCAGATGGCGGTCGACAAGTATTTTTCATGTTGAAGAGGAGTTTGGCATCGGATTTGTTATAACATCTATTTGTTCTTTCTCCTTGCAACTTTCTTACTCTTTTTGTCTTACTTTTTTTTTCTCTTTTTCAGTATGATATGTATGCATATATAAACAATCTTTTTTCACAGGTCACTTTGTGTGCATTTCATGGGTAGTATTTTATATATGTTATGGTATGTGGTAATGCATGTAAATTGGTACCTCTTTTTTTGTGTTATCACTCTTCTGTTTTCTTACAGATGGCGGTCAACAAGTGTTTTTCATGGTGAAGAAGAGTTGTGCATGTGAATTGGTATGGCGGTCGCAGTTGCGCGTATTTGTGTCTTCACATTCACTGTGCAGATTTTGCACACTAACTGTTAAAGAAAATAAATCTGGAGAGGAATAGGGTGGCTATTGGGGAGGAGGAGGCCACAGTACAGGGTGGGCCATTTATATGGATACACCTTAATTTGGCTATTTATATGGGTACATAATTGTATGTGAATGGTGAAATTAACAAACAAAATCACCACTATTGGTCTGACACTAACCCACATTGGATAGATCCCTCCAAGACTGTTGGAACAAAAAAATTGGTGGTATGATGTTGTATCTGGGGTGTATACATAGATCAGGTGTATCTATATAAATGGCCCACCCTGTAGTATCCTTTAGTTTTGCAATGTGTAATATTTTATATCTTACATTGTATGTGTAAATGCATGTATGTTGTTTTCTCTTTTTCTGTGTTGTCTCTCTTTTGTCTTCCAGATGGAGCTCGAGAAATATTTTTTATGTTGATGAAGAGTTGGACATGGGATTTGTTATCACATACCATGTGTTTGCTCTGTCTCCTTGCAACTTTCTTGCACTTTTTGTTTGTTTTTTATTCTCTTTTCCAGTATAATAAGTATGCATATATGAACTTTTTTTTTTACAGGTCACTGTGTGCATTTCATGTGTAGTATTTTATATCTGTTATTGTATGTGTTAATGCATGTAAGTTGGTATATGTTATTTTTTTGTATTGTCTCTCTTCTGTTTTCTTTCAGATGGCGGTCGACAAGTATTTTTCATGCTGAAGAGGAGTTTGGCATCGGATTTGTTATAACATCTATTTGTTCTTTCTCCTTGCAACTTTCTTACTCTTTTTGTCTTACTTTTTTTTCCCTCTTTTTCAGTATGATATGTATGCATATATAAACAATCTTTTTTCACAGGTCACTTTGTGTGCATTTCATGGGTAGTATTTTATAACTGTTATTGTATGTGGTAATGCATGTAGATTGGTACCTCTTTTTTGTGTTGTCTCTCTTCTGTTTTCTTACAGATGGCGGTCGACAAGTGTTTTTCATGGTGAAGAAGAGTTGTGCATGTGAATTGATATGGTGGTCGCCGTTGCGCGTATTTGTGTTTTCACATTCACTGAGCAGATTTTGCACACTAACTGTTAAAGAAAATAAATCTGGAGAGGAATAGGGTGGCTATTGGGGAGGAGGAGGCCACAGTACAGGGTGGGCCATTTATATGGATACAGCTAAATTTGGCTATTTATATAGGTACATAATTGTATGTGAATGGTGAAATTAACAAACAAAACCACCACTATTGGTCTGACACTAACCCACATTGGATAGATCCCTCCAAGACTGTTGGAACAAAAAAAATGGTGGTATGATGTTGTATATGGGGTGTATACATAGATCAGGTGTATCCATATAAATGGCCCACCCTGTAGTATCCTTTAGTTTTGCAATGTGTAATATTTTATATCTTACATTGTATGTGTAAATGCAAGTATGTTGTTTTCTCTTTTTCTGTGTTGTCTCTCTTTTGTCTTCCAGATGGAGCTCGAGAAATATTTTTTATGTTGATGAAGAGTTGGACATGGGATTTGTTATCACATACCATGTGTTTGCTCTGTCTCCTTGTAACTTTCTTGCACTTTTTGTTTGTTTTTTATTCTCTTTTCCAGTATAATAAGTATGCATATATGAACTTTTTTTTTTACAGGTCACTGTGTGCATTTCATGTGTAGTATTTTATATCTGTTATTGTATGTGTTAATGCATGTAAGTTGGTATATGGGGTTTTTTTTGTATTGTCTCTCTTCTGTTTTCTTTCAGATGGCGGTCGACAAGTATTTTTCATGCTGAAGAGGAGTTTGGCATTGGATTTTTTATAACATCTATTTGTTCTTTCTCCTTGCAACTTTCTTACTCTTTTTGTCTTACTTTTTTTTTCTCTTTTTCAGTATGATATGTATGCATATATAAACAATCTTTTTTCACAGGTCACATTGTGTGCATTTCATGGGTAGTATTTTATAACTGTTATTGTATGTGGTAATGCATGTAAATTGGTACCTCTTTTTTGTGTTGTCTCTCTTCTGTTTTCTTACAGATGGCGGTCGACAAGTGTTTTTCATGGTGAAGAGGAGTTTGGCATCGGATTTGTTATAACATCTATTTGTTCTTTTTCCTTGCAACTTTCTTACTCTTTTTGTCTTACTTTTTTTTCTCTTTTTCAGTACGATATGTATGCATATATAAACAATCTTTTTTCACAGGCCACTTTGTGTGCACTTCATGGGTAGTATTTTATATCTGTTATGGTATGTGGTAATGCATGTAAATTGGTACCTCTTTTTTTGTGTTGTCACTCTTCTGTTTTCTTACAGATGGCGGTCGACAAGTGTTTTTCATGGTGAAGAAGAGTTGTGCATGTGAATTGGTATGGTGGTCGCAGTTGCGCGTATTTGTGTTTTCACATTCACTGTGCAGATTTTGCACACTAACTGTTAAAGAAAATAAATCTGGAGAGGAATAGGGTGGCTATTGGGGAGGAGGAGGCCACAGTACAGGGTGGGCCATTTATATGGATACACCTTAATTTGGCTATTTATATGGGTACATAATTGTATGTGAATGGTGAAATTAACAAACAAAATCACCACTATTGGTCTTACACTAACCCACATTGGATAGATCCCTCCAAGACTGTTGGAACAAAAAAATTGGTGGCATGATGTTGTATATGGGGTGTATACATAGATCAGGTGTATCCATATAAATGGCCCACCCTGTAGTATCCTTTAGTTTTGCAATGTGTAATATTTTATATCTTACATTGTATGTGTAAATGCATGTATGTTGTTTTCTCTTTTTCTGTGTTGTCTCTCTTTTGTCTTCCAGATGGAGCTCGAGAAATATTTTTTATGTTGATGAAGAGTTGGACATGGGATTTGTTATCACATACCATGTGTTTGCTCTGTCTCCTTGCAACTTTCTTGCACTTTTTGTTTGTTTTTTATTCTCTTTTCCAGTATAATAAGTATGCATATATGAACTTTTTTTTTTTACAGGTCACTGTGTGCATTTCATGTGTAGTATTTTATATCTGTTATTGTATGTGTTAATGCATGTAAGTTAGTATATGGGTTTTTTCTGTATTGTCTCTCTTCTGTTTTCTTTCAGATGGCGGTCGACAAGTATTTTTCATGTTGAAGAGGAGTTTGGCATCGGATTTGTTACAACATCTATTTGTTCTTTCTCCTTGCAACTTTCTTACTCTTTTTGTCTTACTTTTTTTCTCTTTTTCAGTATGATATGTATGCATATATAAACAATCTTTTTTCACAGGTCACTTTGTGTGCATTTCATGGGTAGTATTTTATATCTGTTATGGTATGTGGTAATGCATGTAAATTGGTACCTCTTTTTTTGTGTTATCACTCTTCTGTTTTCTTACAGATGGCGGTCAACAAGTGTTTTTCATGGTGAAGAAGAGTTGTGCATGTGAATTGGTATGGTGGTCGCAGTTGCGCGTATTTGTGTTTTCACATTCACTGTGCAGATTTTGCACACTAACTGTTAAAGAAAATAAATCTGGAGAGGAATAGGGTGGCTATTGGGGAGGAGGAGGCCACAGTACAGGGTGGGCCATTTATATGGATACACCTTAATTTGGCTATTTATATGGGTACATAATTGTATGTGAATGGTGAAATTAACAAACAAAATCACCACTATTGGTCTGACACTAACCCACATTGGATAGATCCCTCCAAGACTGTTGGAACAAAAAAATTGGTGGTATGATGTTGTATCTGGGGTGTATACATAGATCAGGTGTATCTATATAAATGGCCCACCCTGTAGTATCCTTTAGTTTTGCAATGTGTAATATTTTATATCTTACATTGTATGTGTAAATGCATGTATGTTGTTTTCTCTTTTTCTGTGTTGTCTCTCTTTTGTCTTCCAGATGGAGCTCGAGAAATATTTTTTATGTTGATGAAGAGTTGGACATGGGATTTGTTATCACATACCATGTGTTTGCTCTGTCTCCTTGCAACTTTCTTGCACTTTTTGTTTGTTTTTTATTCTCTTTTCCAGTATAATAAGTATGCATATATGAACTTTTTTTTTTACAGGTCACTGTGTGCATTTCATGTGTAGTATTTTATATCTGTTATTGTATGTGTTAATGCATGTAAGTTGGTATATGTTATTTTTTTGTATTGTCTCTCTTCTGTTTTCTTTCAGATGGCGGTCGACAAGTATTTTTCATGCTGAAGAGGAGTTTGGCATCGGATTTGTTATAACATCTATTTGTTCTTTCTCCTTGCAACTTTCTTACTCTTTTTGTCTTACTTTTTTTTCCCTCTTTTTCAGTATGATATGTATGCATATATAAACAATCTTTTTTCACAGGTCACTTTGTGTGCATTTCATGGGTAGTATTTTATAACTGTTATTGTATGTGGTAATGCATGTAGATTGGTACCTCTTTTTTGTGTTGTCTCTCTTCTGTTTTCTTACAGATGGCGGTCGACAAGTGTTTTTCATGGTGAAGAAGAGTTGTGCATGTGAATTGATATGGTGGTCGCCGTTGCGCGTATTTGTGTTTTCACATTCACTGAGCAGATTTTGCACACTAACTGTTAAAGAAAATAAATCTGGAGAGGAATAGGGTGGCTATTGGGGAGGAGGAGGCCACAGTACAGGGTGGGCCATTTATATGGATACAGCTAAATTTGGCTATTTATATAGGTACATAATTGTATGTGAATGGTGAAATTAACAAACAAAACCACCACTATTGGTCTGACACTAACCCACATTGGATAGATCCCTCCAAGACTGTTGGAACAAAAAAAATGGTGGTATGATGTTGTATATGGGGTGTATACATAGATCAGGTGTATCCATATAAATGGCCCACCCTGTAGTATCCTTTAGTTTTGCAATGTGTAATATTTTATATCTTACATTGTATGTGTAAATGCAAGTATGTTGTTTTCTCTTTTTCTGTGTTGTCTCTCTTTTGTCTTCCAGATGGAGCTCGAGAAATATTTTTTATGTTGATGAAGAGTTGGACATGGGATTTGTTATCACATACCATGTGTTTGCTCTGTCTCCTTGTAACTTTCTTGCACTTTTTGTTTGTTTTTTATTCTCTTTTCCAGTATAATAAGTATGCATATATGAACTTTTTTTTTTACAGGTCACTGTGTGCATTTCATGTGTAGTATTTTATATCTGTTATTGTATGTGTTAATGCATGTAAGTTGGTATATGGGGTTTTTTTTGTATTGTCTCTCTTCTGTTTTCTTTCAGATGGCGGTCGACAAGTATTTTTCATGCTGAAGAGGAGTTTGGCATTGGATTTTTTATAACATCTATTTGTTCTTTCTCCTTGCAACTTTCTTACTCTTTTTGTCTTACTTTTTTTTTCTCTTTTTCAGTATGATATGTATGCATATATAAACAATCTTTTTTCACAGGTCACATTGTGTGCATTTCATGGGTAGTATTTTATAACTGTTATTGTATGTGGTAATGCATGTAAATTGGTACCTCTTTTTTGTGTTGTCTCTCTTCTGTTTTCTTACAGATGGCGGTCGACAAGTGTTTTTCATGGTGAAGAGGAGTTTGGCATCGGATTTGTTATAACATCTATTTGTTCTTTTTCCTTGCAACTTTCTTACTCTTTTTGTCTTACTTTTTTTTCTCTTTTTCAGTACGATATGTATGCATATATAAACAATCTTTTTTCACAGGCCACTTTGTGTGCACTTCATGGGTAGTATTTTATATCTGTTATGGTATGTGGTAATGCATGTAAATTGGTACCTCTTTTTTTGTGTTGTCACTCTTCTGTTTTCTTACAGATGGCGGTCGACAAGTGTTTTTCATGGTGAAGAAGAGTTGTGCATGTGAATTGGTATGGTGGTCGCAGTTGCGCGTATTTGTGTTTTCACATTCACTGTGCAGATTTTGCACACTAACTGTTAAAGAAAATAAATCTGGAGAGGAATAGGGTGGCTATTGGGGAGGAGGAGGCCACAGTACAGGGTGGGCCATTTATATGGATACACCTTAATTTGGCTATTTATATGGGTACATAATTGTATGTGAATGGTGAAATTAACAAACAAAATCACCACTATTGGTCTTACACTAACCCACATTGGATAGATCCCTCCAAGACTGTTGGAACAAAAAAATTGGTGGCATGATGTTGTATATGGGGTGTATACATAGATCAGGTGTATCCATATAAATGGCCCACCCTGTAGTATCCTTTAGTTTTGCAATGTGTAATATTTTATATCTTACATTGTATGTGTAAATGCATGTATGTTGTTTTCTCTTTTTCTGTGTTGTCTCTCTTTTGTCTTCCAGATGGAGCTCGAGAAATATTTTTTATGTTGATGAAGAGTTGGACATGGGATTTGTTATCACATACCATGTGTTTGCTCTGTCTCCTTGCAACTTTCTTGCACTTTTTGTTTGTTTTTTATTCTCTTTTCCAGTATAATAAGTATGCATATATGAACTTTTTTTTTTTACAGGTCACTGTGTGCATTTCATGTGTAGTATTTTATATCTGTTATTGTATGTGTTAATGCATGTAAGTTGGTATATGGGGTTTTTTGTATTGTCTCTCTTCTGTTTTCTTTCAGATGGCGGTCGACAAGTATTTTTCATGTTGAAGAGGAGTTTGGCATCGGATTTGTTATAACATCTATTTGTTCTTTCTCCTTGCAACTTTCTTACTCTTTTTGTCTTACTTTTTTTTTCTCTTTTTCAGTATGATATGTATGCATATATAAACAATCTTTTTTCACAGGTCACTTTGTGTGCATTTCATGGGTAGTATTTTATATATGTTATGGTATGTGGTAATGCATGTAAATTGGTACCTCTTTTTTTGTGTTATCACTCTTCTGTTTTCTTACAGATGGCGGTCAACAAGTGTTTTTCATGGTGAAGAAGAGTTGTGCATGTGAATTGGTATGGCGGTCGCAGTTGCGCGTATTTGTGTCTTCACATTCACTGTGCAGATTTTGCACACTAACTGTTAAAGAAAATAAATCTGGAGAGGAATAGGGTGGCTATTGGGGAGGAGGAGGCCACAGTACAGGGTGGGCCATTTATATGGATACACCTTAATTTGGCTATTTATATGGGTACATAATTGTATGTGAATGGTGAAATTAACAAACAAAATCACCACTATTGGTCTGACACTAACCCACATTGGATAGATCCCTCCAAGACTGTTGGAACAAAAAAATTGGTGGTATGATGTTGTATCTGGGGTGTATACATAGATCAGGTGTATCTATATAAATGGCCCACCCTGTAGTATCCTTTAGTTTTGCAATGTGTAATATTTTATATCTTACATTGTATGTGTAAATGCATGTATGTTGTTTTCTCTTTTTCTGTGTTGTCTCTCTTTTGTCTTCCAGATGGAGCTCGAGAAATATTTTTTATGTTGATGAAGAGTTGGGCATGGGATTTGTTATCACATACCATGTGTTTGCTCTGTCTCCTTGCAACTTTCTTGCACTTTTTGTTTGTTTTTTATTCTCTTTTCCAGTATAATAAGTATGCATATATGAACTTTTTTTTTTACAGGTCACTGTGTGCATTTCATGTGTAGTATTTTATATCTGTTATTGTATGTGTTAATGCATGTAAGTTGGTATATGTTATTTTTTTGTATTGTCTCTCTTCTGTTTTCTTTCAGATGGCGGTCGACAAGTATTTTTCATGCTGAAGATGAGTTTGGCATCGGATTTGTTATAACATCTATTTGTTCTTTCTCCTTGCAACTTTCTTACTCTTTTTGTCTTACTTTTTTTTTCTCTTTTTCAGTATGATATGTATGCATATATAAACAATCTTTTTTCACAGGTCACTTTGTGTGCATTTCATGGGTAGTATTTTATATATGTTATGGTATGTGGTAATGCATGTAAATTGGTACCTCTTTTTTTGTGTTATCACTCTTCTGTTTTCTTACAGATGGCGGTCAACAAGTGTTTTTCATGGTGAAGAAGAGTTGTGCATGTGAATTGGTATGGCGGTCGCAGTTGCGCGTATTTGTGTCTTCACATTCACTGTGCAGATTTTGCACACTAACTGTTAAAGAAAATAAATCTGGAGAGGAATAGGGTGGCTATTGGGGAGGAGGAGGCCACAGTACAGGGTGGGCCATTTATATGGATACACCTTAATTTGGCTATTTATATGGGTACATAATTGTATGTGAATGGTGAAATTAACAAACAAAATCACCACTATTGGTCTGACACTAACCCACATTGGATAGATCCCTCCAAGACTGTTGGAACAAAAAAATTGGTGGTATGATGTTGTATCTGGGGTGTATACATAGATCAGGTGTATCTATATAAATGGCCCACCCTGTAGTATCCTTTAGTTTTGCAATGTGTAATATTTTATATCTTACATTGTATGTGTAAATGCATGTATGTTGTTTTCTCTTTTTCTGTGTTGTCTCTCTTTTGTCTTCCAGATGGAGCTCGAGAAATATTTTTTATGTTGATGAAGAGTTGGGCATGGGATTTGTTATCACATACCATGTGTTTGCTCTGTCTCCTTGCAACTTTCTTGCACTTTTTGTTTGTTTTTTATTCTCTTTTCCAGTATAATAAGTATGCATATATGAACTTTTTTTTTTACAGGTCACTGTGTGCATTTCATGTGTAGTATTTTATATCTGTTATTGTATGTGTTAATGCATGTAAGTTGGTATATGTTATTTTTTTGTATTGTCTCTCTTCTGTTTTCTTTCAGATGGCGGTCGACAAGTATTTTTCATGCTGAAGATGAGTTTGGCATCGGATTTGTTATAACATCTATTTGTTCTTTCTCCTTGCAACTTTCTTACTCTTTTTGTCTTACTTTTTTTTTCTCTTTTTCAGTATGATATGTATGCATATATCAACAATCTTTTTTCACAGGTCACTTTGTGTGCACTTCATGGGTAGTATTTTATATCTGTTATGGTATGTGGTAATGCATGTAAATTGGTACCTCTTTTTTTGTGTTGTCACTCTTCTGTTTTCTTACAGATGGCGGTCGACAAGTGTTTTTCATGGTGAAGAAGAGTTGTGCATGTGAATTGGTATGGTGGTCGCAGTTGCGCGTATTTGTGTTTTCACATTCACTGTGCAGATTTTGCACACTAACTGTTAGAGAAAATAAATCTGGAGAGGAATAGGGTGGCTATTGGGGAGGAGGAGGCCACAGTACAGGGTGGGCCATTTATATGGATACACCTTAATTTGGCTATTTATATGGGTACATAATTGTATGTGAATGGTGAAATTAACAAACAAAATCACCACTATTGGTCTTACACTAACCCACATTGGATAGATCCCTCCAAGACTGTTGGAACAAAAAAATTGGTGGTATGATGTTGTATATGGGGTGTATACATAGATCAGGTGTATCCATATAAATGGCCCACCCTGTAGTATCCTTTAGTTTTGCAATGTGTAATTTTTTATATCTTACATTGTATGTGTAAATGCATGTATGTTGTTTTCTCTTTTTCTGTGTTGTCTCTCTTTTGTTTTCCAGATGGAGCTCGAGAAATATTTTTTATGTTGATGAAGAGTTGGACATGGGATTTGTTATCACATACCATGTGTTTGCTCTGTCTCCTTGCAACTTTCTTGCACTTTTTGTTTGTTTTTTATTCTCTTTTCCAGTATAATAAGTATGCATATATGAACTTTTTTTTTTTTTACAGGTCACTGTGTGCATTTCATGTGTAGTATTTTATATCTGTTATTGTATGTGTTAATGCATGTAAGTTGGTATATGGGGTTTTTTTGTATTGTCTCTCTTCTGTTTTCTTTCAGATGGCGGTCGACAAGTATTTTTCATGTTGAAGAGGAGTTTGGCATCGGATTTGTTATAACATCTATTTGTTCTTTCTCCTTGCAACTTTCTTACTCTTTTTGTCTTACTTTTTTTTTCTCTTTTTCAGTATGATATGTATGCATATATAAACAATCTTTTTTCACAGGTCACTTTGTGTGCATTTCATGGGTAGTATTTTATATATGTTATGGTATGTGGTAATGCATGTAAATTGGTACCTCTTTTTTTGTGTTATCACTCTTCTGTTTTCTTACAGATGGCGGTCAACAAGTGTTTTTCATGGTGAAGAAGAGTTGTGCATGTGAATTGGTATGGCGGTCGCAGTTGCGCGTATTTGTGTCTTCACATTCACTGTGCAGATTTTGCACACTAACTGTTAAAGAAAATAAATCTGGAGAGGAATAGGGTGGCTATTGGGGAGGAGGAGGCCACAGTACAGGGTGGGCCATTTATATGGATACACCTTAATTTGGCTATTTATATGGGTACATAATTGTATGTGAATGGTGAAATTAACAAACAAAATCACCACTATTGGTCTGACACTAACCCACATTGGATAGATCCCTCCAAGACTGTTGGAACAAAAAAATTGGTGGTATGATGTTGTATCTGGGGTGTATACATAGATCAGGTGTATCTATATAAATGGCCCACCCTGTAGTATCCTTTAGTTTTGCAATGTGTAATATTTTATATCTTACATTGTATGTGTAAATGCATGTATGTTGTTTTCTCTTTTTCTGTGTTGTCTCTCTTTTGTCTTCCAGATGGAGCTCGAGAAATATTTTTTATGTTGATGAAGAGTTTGGCATGGGATTTGTTATCACATACCATGTGTTTGCTCTGTCTCCTTGCAACTTTCTTGCACTTTTTGTTTGTTTTTTATTCTCTTTTCCAGTATAATAAGTATGCATATATGAACTTTTTTTTTTTACAGGTCACTGTGTGCATTTCATGTGTAGTATTTTATATCTGTTATTGTATGTGTTAATGCATGTAAGTTGGTATATGTTATTTTTTTGTATTGTCTCTCTTCTGTTTTCTTTCAGATGGCGGTCGACAAGTATTTTTCATGCTGAAGAGGAGTTTGGCATCGGATTTGTTATAACATCTATTTGTTCTTTCTCCTTGCAACTTTCTTACTCTTTTTGTCTTACTTTTTTTTCCCTCTTTTTCAGTATGATATGTATGCATATATAAACAATCTTTTTTCACAGGTCACTTTGTGTGCACTTCATGGGTAGTATTTTATAACTGTTATTGTATGTGGTAATGCATGTAGATTGGTACCTCTTTTTTGTGTTGTCTCTCTTCTGTTTTCTTACAGATGGCGGTCGACAAGTGTTTTTCATGGTGAAGAAGAGTTGTGCATGTGAATTGATATGGTGGTCGCCGTTGCGCGTATTTGTGTTTTCACATTCACTGAGCAGATTTTGCACACTAACTGTTAAA
Source organism: Hyperolius riggenbachi (assembly GCF_040937935.1). Classification (NCBI taxonomy): domain Eukaryota; kingdom Metazoa; phylum Chordata; class Amphibia; order Anura; family Hyperoliidae; genus Hyperolius; species Hyperolius riggenbachi. The sequence continues at coordinate 358,481,673 of NC_090648.1, read as the reverse complement.
GAAAATAAATCTGGAGAGGAATAGGGTGGCTATTGGGGAGGAGGAGGCCACAGTACAGGGTGGGCCATTTATATGGATACAGCTAAATTTGGCTATTTATATAGGTACATAATTGTATGTGAATGGTGAAATTAACAAACAAAACCACCACTATTGGTCTGACACTAACCCACATTGGATAGATCCCTCCAAGACTGTTGGAACAAAAAAAATGGTGGTATGATGTTGTATATGGGGTGTATACATAGATCAGGTGTATCCATATAAATGGCCCACCCTGTAGTATCCTTTAGTTTTGCAATGTGTAATATTTTATATCTTACATTGTATGTGTAAATGCAAGTATGTTGTTTTCTCTTTTTCTGTGTTGTCTCTCTTTTGTCTTCCAGATGGAGCTCGAGAAATATTTTTTATGTTGATGAAGAGTTGGACATGGGATTTGTTATCACATACCATGTGTTTGCTCTGTCTCCTTGTAACTTTCTTGCACTTTTTGTTTGTTTTTTATTCTCTTTTCCAGTATAATAAGTATGCATATATGAACTTTTTTTTTTTTTACAGGTCACTGTGTGCATTTCATGTGTAGTATTTTATATCTGTTATTGTATGTGTTAATGCATGTAAGTTGGTATATGGGGTTTTTTTGTATTGTCTCTCTTCTGTTTTCTTTCAGATGGCGGTCGACAAGTATTTTTCATGTTGAAGAGGAGTTTGGCATCGGATTTGTTATAACATCTATTTGTTCTTTCTCCTTGCAACTTTCTTACTCTTTTTGTCTTACTTTTTTTTTCTCTTTTTCAGTATGATATGTATGCATATATAAACAATCTTTTTTCACAGGTCACTTTGTGTGCATTTCATGGGTAGTATTTTATATATGTTATGGTATGTGGTAATGCATGTAAATTGGTACCTCTTTTTTTGTGTTATCACTCTTCTGTTTTCTTACAGATGGCGGTCAACAAGTGTTTTTCATGGTGAAGAAGAGTTGTGCATGTGAATTGGTATGGCGGTCGCAGTTGCGCGTATTTGTGTCTTCACATTCACTGTGCAGATTTTGCACACTAACTGTTAAAGAAAATAAATCTGGAGAGGAATAGGGTGGCTATTGGGGAGGAGGAGGCCACAGTACAGGGTGGGCCATTTATATGGATACACCTTAATTTGGCTATTTATATGGGTACATAATTGTATGTGAATGGTGAAATTAACAAACAAAATCACCACTATTGGTCTGACACTAACCCACATTGGATAGATCCCTCCAAGACTGTTGGAACAAAAAAATTGGTGGTATGATGTTGTATCTGGGGTGTATACATAGATCAGGTGTATCTATATAAATGGCCCACCCTGTAGTATCCTTTAGTTTTGCAATGTGTAATATTTTATATCTTACATTGTATGTGTAAATGCATGTATGTTGTTTTCTCTTTTTCTGTGTTGTCTCTCTTTTGTCTTCCAGATGGAGCTCGAGAAATATTTTTTATGTTGATGAAGAGTTGGACATGGGATTTGTTATCACATACCATGTGTTTGCTCTGTCTCCTTGCAACTTTCTTGCACTTTTTGTTTGTTTTTTATTCTCTTTTCCAGTATAATAAGTATGCATATATGAACTTTTTTTTTTACAGGTCACTGTGTGCATTTCATGTGTAGTATTTTATATCTGTTATTGTATGTGTTAATGCATGTAAGTTGGTATATGTTATTTTTTTGTATTGTCTCTCTTCTGTTTTCTTTCAGATGGCGGTCGACAAGTATTTTTCATGCTGAAGAGGAGTTTGGCATCGGATTTGTTATAACATCTATTTGTTCTTTCTCCTTGCAACTTTCTTACTCTTTTTGTCTTACTTTTTTTTCCCTCTTTTTCAGTATGATATGTATGCATATATAAACAATCTTTTTTCACAGGTCACTTTGTGTGCATTTCATGGGTAGTATTTTATAACTGTTATTGTATGTGGTAATGCATGTAGATTGGTACCTCTTTTTTGTGTTGTCTCTCTTCTGTTTTCTTACAGATGGCGGTCGACAAGTGTTTTTCATGGTGAAGAAGAGTTGTGCATGTGAATTGATATGGTGGTCGCCGTTGCGCGTATTTGTGTTTTCACATTCACTGAGCAGATTTTGCACACTAACTGTTAAAGAAAATAAATCTGGAGAGGAATAGGGTGGCTATTGGGGAGGAGGAGGCCACAGTACAGGGTGGGCCATTTATATGGATACAGCTAAATTTGGCTATTTATATAGGTACATAATTGTATGTGAATGGTGAAATTAACAAACAAAACCACCACTATTGGTCTGACACTAACCCACATTGGATAGATCCCTCCAAGACTGTTGGAACAAAAAAAAATGGTGGTATGATGTTGTATATGGGGTGTATACATAGATCAGGTTTATCCATATAAATGGCCCACCCTGTAGTATCCTTTAGTTTTGCAATGTGTAATATTTTATATCTTACATTGTATGTGTAAATGCAAGTATGTTGTTTTCTCTTTTTCTGTGTTGTCTCTCTTTTGTCTTCCAGATGGAGCTCGAGAAATATTTTTTATGTTGATGAAGAGTTGGACATGGGATTTGTTATCACATACCATGTGTTTGCTCTGTCTCCTTGTAACTTTCTTGCACTTTTTGTTTGTTTTTTATTCTCTTTTCCAGTATAATAAGTATGCATATATGAACTTTTTTTTTTACAGGTCACTGTGTGCATTTCATGTGTAGTATTTTATATCTGTTATTGTATGTGTTAATGCATGTAAGTTGGTATATGGGGTTTTTTTTGTATTGTCTCTCTTCTGTTTTCTTTCAGATGGCGGTCGACAAGTATTTTTCATGCTGAAGAGGAGTTTGGCATTGGATTTTTTATAACATCTATTTGTTCTTTCTCCTTGCAACTTTCTTACTCTTTTTGTCTTACTTTTTTTTTCTCTTTTTCAGTATGATATGTATGCATATATAAACAATCTTTTTTCACAGGTCACATTGTGTGCATTTCATGGGTAGTATTTTATAACTGTTATTGTATGTGGTAATGCATGTAAATTGGTACCTCTTTTTTGTGTTGTCTCTCTTCTGTTTTCTTACAGATGGCGGTCGACAAGTGTTTTTCATGGTGAAGAGGAGTTTGGCATCGGATTTGTTATAACATCTATTTGTTCTTTTTCCTTGCAACTTTCTTACTCTTTTTGTCTTACTTTTTTTTCTCTTTTTCAGTACGATATGTATGCATATATAAACAATCTTTTTTCACAGGCCACTTTGTGTGCACTTCATGGGTAGTATTTTATATCTGTTATGGTATGTGGTAATGCATGTAAATTGGTACCTCTTTTTTTGTGTTGTCACTCTTCTGTTTTCTTACAGATGGCGGTCGACAAGTGTTTTTCATGGTGAAGAAGAGTTGTGCATGTGAATTGGTATGGTGGTCGCAGTTGCGCGTATTTGTGTTTTCACATTCACTGTGCAGATTTTGCACACTAACTGTTAAAGAAAATAAATCTGGAGAGGAATAGGGTGGCTATTGGGGAGGAGGAGGCCACAGTACAGGGTGGGCCATTTATATGGATACACCTTAATTTGGCTATTTATATGGGTACATAATTGTATGTGAATGGTGAAATTAACAAACAAAATCACCACTATTGGTCTTACACTAACCCACATTGGATAGATCCCTCCAAGACTGTTGGAACAAAAAAATTGGTGGCATGATGTTGTATATGGGGTGTATACATAGATCAGGTGTATCCATATAAATGGCCCACCCTGTAGTATCCTTTAGTTTTGCAATGTGTAATATTTTATATCTTACATTGTATGTGTAAATGCATGTATGTTGTTTTCTCTTTTTCTGTGTTGTCTCTCTTTTGTCTTCCAGATGGAGCTCGAGAAATATTTTTTATGTTGATGAAGAGTTGGACATGGGATTTGTTATCACATACCATGTGTTTGCTCTGTCTCCTTGCAACTTTCTTGCACTTTTTGTTTGTTTTTTATTCTCTTTTCCAGTATAATAAGTATGCATATATGAACTTTTTTTTTTTACAGGTCACTGTGTGCATTTCATGTGTAGTATTTTATATCTGTTATTGTATGTGTTAATGCATGTAAGTTGGTATATGGGGTTTTTTGTATTGTATCTCTTCTGTTTTCTTTCAGATGGCGGTCGACAAGTATTTTTCATGTTGAAGAGGAGTTTGGCATCGGATTTGTTATAACATCTATTTGTTCTTTCTCCTTGCAACTTTCTTACTCTTTTTGTCTTACTTTTTTTTTCTCTTTTTCAGTATGATATGTATGCATATATAAACAATCTTTTTTCACAGGTCACTTTGTGTGCATTTCATGGGTAGTATTTTATATATGTTATGGTATGTGGTAATGCATGTAAATTGGTACCTCTTTTTTTGTGTTATCACTCTTCTGTTTTCTTACAGATGGCGGTCAACAAGTGTTTTTCATGGTGAAGAAGAGTTGTGCATGTGAATTGGTATGGCGGTCGCAGTTGCGCGTATTTGTGTCTTCACATTCACTGTGCAGATTTTGCACACTAACTGTTAAAGAAAATAAATCTGGAGAGGAATAGGGTGGCTATTGGGGAGGAGGAGGCCACAGTACAGGGTGGGCCATTTATATAGATACACCTTAATTTGGCTATTTATATGGGTACATAATTGTATGTGAATGGTGAAATTAACAAACAAAATCACCACTATTGGTCTGACACTAACCCACATTGGATAGATCCCTCCAAGACTGTTGGAACAAAAAAATTGGTGGTATGATGTTGTATCTGGGGTGTATACATAGATCAGGTGTATCTATATAAATGGCCCACCCTGTAGTATCCTTTAGTTTTGCAATGTGTAATATTTTATATCTTACATTGTATGTGTAAATGCATGTATGTTGTTTTCTCTTTTTCTGTGTTGTCTCTCTTTTGTCTTCCAGATGGAGCTCGAGAAATATTTTTTATGTTGATGAAGAGTTGGGCATGGGATTTGTTATCACATACCATGTGTTTGCTCTGTCTCCTTGCAACTTTCTTGCACTTTTTGTTTGTTTTTTATTCTCTTTTCCAGTATAATAAGTATGCATATATGAACTTTTTTTTTTACAGGTCACTGTGTGCATTTCATGTGTAGTATTTTATATCTGTTATTGTATGTGTTAATGCATGTAAGTTGGTATATGTTATTTTTTTGTATTGTCTCTCTTCTGTTTTCTTTCAGATGGCGGTCGACAAGTATTTTTCATGCTGAAGATGAGTTTGGCATCGGATTTGTTATAACATCTATTTGTTCTTTCTCCTTGCAACTTTCTTACTCTTTTTGTCTTACTTTTTTTTTCTCTTTTTCAGTATGATATGTATGCATATATCAACAATCTTTTTTCACAGGTCACTTTGTGTGCACTTCATGGGTAGTATTTTATATCTGTTATGGTATGTGGTAATGCATGTAAATTGGTACCTCTTTTTTTGTGTTGTCACTCTTCTGTTTTCTTACAGATGGCGGTCGACAAGTGTTTTTCATGGTGAAGAAGAGTTGTGCATGTGAATTGGTATGGTGGTCGCAGTTGCGCGTATTTGTGTTTTCACATTCACTGTGCAGATTTTGCACACTAACTGTTAGAGAAAATAAATCTGGAGAGGAATAGGGTGGCTATTGGGGAGGAGGAGGCCACAGTACAGGGTGGGCCATTTATATGGATACACCTTAATTTGGCTATTTATATGGGTACATAATTGTATGTGAATGGTGAAATTAACAAACAAAATCACCACTATTGGTCTTACACTAACCCACATTGGATAGATCCCTCCAAGACTGTTGGAACAAAAAAATTGGTGGTATGATGTTGTATATGGGGTGTATACATAGATCAGGTGTATCCATATAAATGGCCCACCCTGTAGTATCCTTTAGTTTTGCAATGTGTAATTTTTTATATCTTACATTGTATGTGTAAATGCATGTATGTTGTTTTCTCTTTTTCTGTGTTGTCTCTCTTTTGTTTTCCAGATGGAGCTCGAGAAATATTTTTTATGTTGATGAAGAGTTGGACATGGGATTTGTTATCACATACCATGTGTTTGCTCTGTCTCCTTGCAACTTTCTTGCACTTTTTGTTTGTTTTTTATTCTCTTTTCCAGTATAATAAGTATGCATATATGAACTTTTTTTTTTTTTACAGGTCACTGTGTGCATTTCATGTGTAGTATTTTATATCTGTTATTGTATGTGTTAATGCATGTAAGTTGGTATATGGGGTTTTTTTGTATTGTCTCTCTTCTGTTTTCTTTCAGATGGCGGTCGACAAGTATTTTTCATGTTGAAGAGGAGTTTGGCATCGGATTTGTTATAACATCTATTTGTTCTTTCTCCTTGCAACTTTCTTACTCTTTTTGTCTTACTTTTTTTTTCTCTTTTTCAGTATGATATGTATGCATATATAAACAATCTTTTTTCACAGGTCACTTTGTGTGCATTTCATGGGTAGTATTTTATATATGTTATGGTATGTGGTAATGCATGTAAATTGGTACCTCTTTTTTTGTGTTATCACTCTTCTGTTTTCTTACAGATGGCGGTCAACAAGTGTTTTTCATGGTGAAGAAGAGTTGTGCATGTGAATTGGTATGGCGGTCGCAGTTGCGCGTATTTGTGTCTTCACATTCACTGTGCAGATTTTGCACACTAACTGTTAAAGAAAATAAATCTGGAGAGGAATAGGGTGGCTATTGGGGAGGAGGAGGCCACAGTACAGGGTGGGCCATTTATATGGATACACCTTAATTTGGCTATTTATATGGGTACATAATTGTATGTGAATGGTGAAATTAACAAACAAAATCACCACTATTGGTCTGACACTAACCCACATTGGATAGATCCCTCCAAGACTGTTGGAACAAAAAAATTGGTGGTATGATGTTGTATCTGGGGTGTATACATAGATCAGGTGTATCTATATAAATGGCCCACCCTGTAGTATCCTTTAGTTTTGCAATGTGTAATATTTTATATCTTACATTGTATGTGTAAATGCATGTATGTTGTTTTCTCTTTTTCTGTGTTGTCTCTCTTTTGTCTTCCAGATGGAGCTCGAGAAATATTTTTTATGTTGATGAAGAGTTTGGCATGGGATTTGTTATCACATACCATGTGTTTGCTCTGTCTCCTTGCAACTTTCTTGCACTTTTTGTTTGTTTTTTATTCTCTTTTCCAGTATAATAAGTATGCATATATGAACTTTTTTTTTTTACAGGTCACTGTGTGCATTTCATGTGTAGTATTTTATATCTGTTATTGTATGTGTTAATGCATGTAAGTTGGTATATGTTATTTTTTTGTATTGTCTCTCTTCTGTTTTCTTTCAGATGGCGGTCGACAAGTATTTTTCATGCTGAAGAGGAGTTTGGCATCGGATTTGTTATAACATCTATTTGTTCTTTCTCCTTGCAACTTTCTTACTCTTTTTGTCTTACTTTTTTTTCCCTCTTTTTCAGTATGATATGTATGCATATATAAACAATCTTTTTTCACAGGTCACTTTGTGTGCACTTCATGGGTAGTATTTTATAACTGTTATTGTATGTGGTAATGCATGTAGATTGGTACCTCTTTTTTGTGTTGTCTCTCTTCTGTTTTCTTACAGATGGCGGTCGACAAGTGTTTTTCATGGTGAAGAAGAGTTGTGCATGTGAATTGATATGGTGGTCGCCGTTGCGCGTATTTGTGTTTTCACATTCACTGAGCAGATTTTGCACACTAACTGTTAAAGAAAATAAATCTGGAGAGGAATAGGGTGGCTATTGGGGAGGAGGAGGCCACAGTACAGGGTGGGCCATTTATATGGATACAGCTAAATTTGGCTATTTATATAGGTACATAATTGTATGTGAATGGTGAAATTAACAAACAAAACCACCACTATTGGTCTGACACTAACCCACATTGGATAGATCCCTCCAAGACTGTTGGAACAAAAAAAATGGTGGTATGATGTTGTATATGGGGTGTATACATAGATCAGGTGTATCCATATAAATGGCCCACCCTGTAGTATCCTTTAGTTTTGCAATGTGTAATATTTTATATCTTACATTGTATGTGTAAATGCAAGTATGTTGTTTTCTCTTTTTCTGTGTTGTCTCTCTTTTGTCTTCCAGATGGAGCTCGAGAAATATTTTTTATGTTGATGAAGAGTTGGACATGGGATTTGTTATCACATACCATGTGTTTGCTCTGTCTCCTTGTAACTTTCTTGCACTTTTTGTTTGTTTTTTATTCTCTTTTCCAGTATAATAAGTATGCATATATGAACTTTTTTTTTTTTTACAGGTCACTGTGTGCATTTCATGTGTAGTATTTTATATCTGTTATTGTATGTGTTAATGCATGTAAGTTGGTATATGGGGTTTTTTTGTATTGTCTCTCTTCTGTTTTCTTTCAGATGGCGGTCGACAAGTATTTTTCATGTTGAAGAGGAGTTTGGCATCGGATTTGTTATAACATCTATTTGTTCTTTCTCCTTGCAACTTTCTTACTCTTTTTGTCTTACTTTTTTTTTCTCTTTTTCAGTATGATATGTATGCATATATAAACAATCTTTTTTCACAGGTCACTTTGTGTGCATTTCATGGGTAGTATTTTATATATGTTATGGTATGTGGTAATGCATGTAAATTGGTACCTCTTTTTTTGTGTTATCACTCTTCTGTTTTCTTACAGATGGCGGTCAACAAGTGTTTTTCATGGTGAAGAAGAGTTGTGCATGTGAATTGGTATGGCGGTCGCAGTTGCGCGTATTTGTGTCTTCACATTCACTGTGCAGATTTTGCACACTAACTGTTAAAGAAAATAAATCTGGAGAGGAATAGGGTGGCTATTGGGGAGGAGGAGGCCACAGTACAGGGTGGGCCATTTATATGGATACACCTTAATTTGGCTATTTATATGGGTACATAATTGTATGTGAATGGTGAAATTAACAAACAAAATCACCACTATTGGTCTGACACTAACCCACATTGGATAGATCCCTCCAAGACTGTTGGAACAAAAAAATTGGTGGTATGATGTTGTATCTGGGGTGTATACATAGATCAGGTGTATCTATATAAATGGCCCACCCTGTAGTATCCTTTAGTTTTGCAATGTGTAATATTTTATATCTTACATTGTATGTGTAAATGCATGTATGTTGTTTTCTCTTTTTCTGTGTTGTCTCTCTTTTGTCTTCCAGATGGAGCTCGAGAAATATTTTTTATGTTGATGAAGAGTTGGACATGGGATTTGTTATCACATACCATGTGTTTGCTCTGTCTGCTTGCAACTTTCTTGCACTTTTTGTTTGTTTTTTATTCTCTTTTCCAGTATAATAAGTATGCATATATGAACTTTTTTTTTTACAGGTCACTGTGTGCATTTCATGTGTAGTATTTTATATCTGTTATTGTATGTGTTAATGCATGTAAGTTGGTATATGTTATTTTTTTGTATTGTCTCTCTTCTGTTTTCTTTCAGATGGCGGTCGACAAGTATTTTTCATGCTGAAGAGGAGTTTGGCATCGGATTTGTTATAACATCTATTTGTTCTTTCTCCTTGCAACTTTCTTACTCTTTTTGTCTTACTTTTTTTTCCCTCTTTTTCAGTATGATATGTATGCATATATAAACAATCTTTTTTCACAGGTCACTTTGTGTGCATTTCATGGGTAGTATTTTATAACTGTTATTGTATGTGGTAATGCATGTAGATTGGTACCTCTTTTTTGTGTTGTCTCTCTTCTGTTTTCTTACAGATGGCGGTCGACAAGTGTTTTTCATGGTGAAGAAGAGTTGTGCATGTGAATTGATATGGTGGTCGCCGTTGCGCGTATTTGTGTTTTCACATTCACTGAGCAGATTTTGCACACTAACTGTTAAAGAAAATAAATCTGGAGAGGAATAGGGTGGCTATTGGGGAGGAGGAGGCCACAGTACAGGGTGGGCCATTTATATGGATACAGCTAAATTTGGCTATTTATATAGGTACATAATTGTATGTGAATGGTGAAATTAACAAACAAAACCACCACTATTGGTCTGACACTAACCCACATTGGATAGATCCCTCCAAGACTGTTGGAACAAAAAAAAAATGGTGGTATGATGTTGTATATGGGGTGTATACATAGATCAGGTTTATCCATATAAATGGCCCACCCTGTAGTATCCTTTAGTTTTGCAATGTGTAATATTTTATATCTTACATTGTATGTGTAAATGCAAGTATGTTGTTTTCTCTTTTTCTGTGTTGTCTCTCTTTTGTCTTCCAGATGGAGCTCGAGAAATATTTTTTATGTTGATGAAGAGTTGGACATGGGATTTGTTATCACATACCATGTGTTTGCTCTGTCTCCTTGTAACTTTCTTGCACTTTTTGTTTGTTTTTTATTCTCTTTTCCAGTATAATAAGTATGCATATATGAACTTTTTTTTTTACAGGTCACTGTGTGCATTTCATGTGTAGTATTTTATATCTGTTATTGTATGTGTTAATGCATGTAAGTTGGTATATGGGGTTTTTTTTGTATTGTCTCTCTTCTGTTTTCTTTCAGATGGCGGTCGACAAGTATTTTTCATGCTGAAGAGGAGTTTGGCATTGGATTTTTTATAACATCTATTTGTTCTTTCTCCTTGCAACTTTCTTACTCTTTTTGTCTTACTTTTTTTTTCTCTTTTTCAGTATGATATGTATGCATATATAAACAATCTTTTTTCACAGGTCACATTGTGTGCATTTCATGGGTAGTATTTTATAACTGTTATTGTATGTGGTAATGCATGTAAATTGGTACCTCTTTTTTGTGTTGTCTCTCTTCTGTTTTCTTACAGATGGCGGTCGACAAGTGTTTTTCATGGTGAAGAGGAGTTTGGCATCGGATTTGTTATAACATCTATTTGTTCTTTTTCCTTGCAACTTTCTTACTCTTTTTGTCTTACTTTTTTTTCTCTTTTTCAGTACGATATGTATGCATATATAAACAATCTTTTTTCACAGGCCACTTTGTGTGCACTTCATGGGTAGTATTTTATATCTGTTATGGTATGTGGTAATGCATGTAAATTGGTACCTCTTTTTTTGTGTTGTCACTCTTCTGTTTTCTTACAGATGGCGGTCGACAAGTGTTTTTCATGGTGAAGAAGAGTTGTGCATGTGAATTGGTATGGTGGTCGCAGTTGCGCGTATTTGTGTTTTCACATTCACTGTGCAGATTTTGCACACTAACTGTTAAAGAAAATAAATCTGGAGAGGAATAGGGTGGCTATTGGGGAGGAGGAGGCCACAGTACAGGGTGGGCCATTTATATGGATACACCTTAATTTGGCTATTTATATGGGTACATAATTGTATGTGAATGGTGAAATTAACAAACAAAATCACCACTATTGGTCTTACACTAACCCACATTGGATAGATCCCTCCAAGACTGTTGGAACAAAAAAATTGGTGGCATGATGTTGTATATGGGGTGTATACATAGATCAGGTGTATCCATATAAATGGCCCACCCTGTAGTATCCTTTAGTTTTGCAATGTGTAATATTTTATATCTTACATTGTATGTGTAAATGCATGTATGTTGTTTTCTCTTTTTCTGTGTTGTCTCTCTTTTGTCTTCCAGATGGAGCTCGAGAAATATTTTTTATGTTGATGAAGAGTTGGACATGGGATTTGTTATCACATACCATGTGTTTGCTCTGTCTCCTTGCAACTTTCTTGCACTTTTTGTTTGTTTTTTATTCTCTTTTCCAGTATAATAAGTATGCATATATGAACTTTTTTTTTTTACAGGTCACTGTGTGCATTTCATGTGTAGTATTTTATATCTGTTATTGTATGTGTTAATGCATGTAAGTTAGTATATGGGTTTTTTCTGTATTGTCTCTCTTCTGTTTTCTTTCAGATGGCGGTCGACAAGTATTTTTCATGTTGAAGAGGAGTTTGGCATCGGATTTGTTACAACATCTATTTGTTCTTTCTCCTTGCAACTTTCTTACTCTTTTTGTCTTACTTTTTTTCTCTTTTTCAGTATGATATGTATGCATATATAAACAATCTTTTTTCACAGGTCACTTTGTGTGCATTTCATGGGTAGTATTTTATATCTGTTATGGTATGTGGTAATGCATGTAAATTGGTACCTCTTTTTTTGTGTTATCACTCTTCTGTTTTCTTACAGATGGCGGTCAACAAGTGTTTTTCATGGTGAAGAAGAGTTGTGCATGTGAATTGGTATGGCAGTCGCAGTTGCGCGTATTTGTGTCTTCACATTCACTGTGCAGATTTTGCACACTAACTGTTAAAGGAAAATAAATCTGGAGTGGAATAGGGTGGCTATTGGGGAGGAGGAGGCCACAGTACAGGGTGGGCCATTTATATGGATACACCTTAATTTGGCTATTTATATGGGTACATAATTGTATGTGAATGGTGAAATTAACAAACAAAATCACCACTATTGGTCTGACACTAACCCACATTGGATAGATCCCTCCAAGACTGTTGGAACAAAAAAATTGGTGGTATGATGTTGTATCTGGGGTGTATACATAGATCAGGTGTATCCATATAAATGGCCCACCCTGTAGTATCCTTTAGTTTTGCAATGTGTAATATTTTATATCTTACATTGTATGTGTAAATGCATGTATGTTGTTTTCTCTTTTTCTGTGCTGTCTCTCTTTTGTCTTCCAGATGGAGCTCGAGAAATATTTTTTATGTTGATGAAGAGTTGGGCATGGGATTTGTTATCACATACCATGTGTTTGCTCTGTCTCCTTGCAACTTTCTTGCACTTTTTGTTTGTTTTTTATTCTCTTTTCCAGTATAATAAGTATGCATATATGAACTTTTTTTTTTACAGGTCACTGTGTGCATTTCATGTGTAGTATTTTATATCTGTTATTGTATGTGTTAATGCATGTAAGTTGGTATATGGGGTTTTTTGTATTGTCTCTCTTCTGTTTTCTTTCAGATGGCGGTCGACAAGTGTTTTTCATGGTGAAGAGGAGTTTGGCATCGGATTTGTTATAACATCTATTTGTTCTTTTTCCTTGCAACTTTCTTACTCTTTTTGTCTTACTTTTTTTTCTCTTTTTCAGTATGATATGTATGCATATATAAACAATCTTTTTTCACAGGTCACTTTGTGTGCACTTCATGGGTAGTATTTTATATCTGTTATGGTATGTGGTAATGCATGTAAATTGGTACCTCTTTTTTTGTGTTGTCTCTCTTCTGTTTTCTTACAGATGGCGGTCGACAAGTGTTTTTCATGGTGAAGAAGAGTTGTGCATGTGAATTGGTATGGTGGTCGCAGTTGCGCGTATTTGTGTTTTCACATTCACTGTGCAGATTTTGCACACTAACTGTTAGAGAAAATAAATCTGGAGAGGAATAGGGTGGCTATTGGGGAGGAGGAGGCCACAGTACAGGGTGGGCCATTTATATGGATACACCTTAATTTGGCTATTTATATGGGTACATAATTGTATGTGAATGGTGAAATTAACAAACAAAATCACCACTATTGGTCTTACACTAACCCACATTGGATAGATCCCTCCAAGACTGTTGGAACAAAAAAATTGGTGGTATGATGTTGTATATGGGGTGTATACATAGATCAGGTGTATCTATATAAATGGCCCACCCTGTAGTATCCTTTAGTTTTGCAATGTGTAATATTTTATATCTTACATTGTATGTGTAAATGCATGTATGTTGTTTTCTCTTTTTCTGTGTTGTCTCTCTTTTGTTTTCCAGATGGAGCTCGAGAAATATTTTTTATGTTGATGAAGAGTTGGACATGGGATTTGTTATCACATACCATGTGTTTGCTCTGTCTCCTTGCAACTTTCTTGCACTTTTTGTTTGTTTTTTATTCTTTTTTCCAGTATAATAAGTATGCATATATGAACTTTTTTTTTTTACAGGTCACTGTGTGCATTTCATGTGTAGTATTTTATATCTGTTATTGTATGTGTTAATGCATGTAAGTTGGTATATGGGTTTTTTTTGTATTGTCTCTCTTCTGTTTTCTTTCAGATGGCGGTCGACAAGTATTTTTCATGTTGAAGAGGAGTTTGGCATCGGATTTGTTATAACATCTATTTGTTCTTTCTCCTTGCAACTTTCTTACTCTTTTTGTCTTACTTTTTTTTTCTCTTTTTCAGTATGATATGTATGCATATATAAACAATCTTTTTTCACAGGTCACTTTGTGTGCATTTCATGGGTAGTATTTTATATATGTTATGGTATGTGGTAATGCATGTAAATTGGTACCTCTTTTTTTGTGTTATCACTCTTCTGTTTTCTTACAGATGGCGGTCGACAAGTGTTTTTCATGGTGAAGAAGAGTTGTGCATGTGAATTGGTATGGCGGTCGCAGTTGCGCGTATTTGTGTCTTCACATTCACTGTGCAGATTTTGCACACTAACTGTTAAAGAAAATAAATCTGGAGAGGAATAGGGTGGCTATTGGGGAGGAGGAGGCCACAGTACAGGGTGGGCCATTTATATGGATACACCTTAATTTGGCTATTTATATGGGTACATAATTGTATGTGAATGGTGAAATTAACAAACAAAATCACCACTATTGGTCTGACACTAACCCACATTGGATAGATCCCTCCAAGACTGTTGGAACAAAAAAATTGGTGGTATGATGTTGTATCTGGGGTGTATACATAGATCAGGTGTATCTATATAAATGGCCCACCCTGTAGTATCCTTTAGTTTTGCAATGTGTAATATTTTATATCTTACATTGTATGTGTAAATGCATGTATGTTGTTTTCTCTTTTTCTGTGTTGTCTCTCTTTTGTCTTCCAGATGGAGCTCGAGAAATATTTTTTATGTTGATGAAGAGTTGGGCATGGGATTTGTTATCACATACCATGTGTTTGCTCTGTCTCCTTGCAACTTTCTTGCACTTTTTGTTTGTTTTTTATTCTCTTTTCCAGTATAATAAGTATGCATATATGAACTTTTTTTTTTTACAGGTCACTGTGTGCATTTCATGTGTAGTATTTTATATCTGTTATTGTATGTGTTAATGCATGTAAGTTGGTATATGTTATTTTTTTGTATTGTCTCTCTTCTGTTTTCTTTCAGATGGCGGTCGACAAGTATTTTTCATGCTGAAGAGGAGTTTGGCATCGGATTTGTTATAACATCTATTTGTTCTTTCTCCTTGCAACTTTCTTACTCTTTTTGTCTTACTTTTTTTTCCCTCTTTTTCAGTATGATATGTATGCATATATAAACAATCTTTTTTCACAGGTCACTTTGTGTGCATTTCATGGGTAGTATTTTATAACTGTTATTGTATGTGGTAATGCATGTAGATTGGTACCTCTTTTTTGTGTTGTCTCTCTTCTGTTTTCTTACAGATGGCGGTCGACAAGTGTTTTTCATGGTGAAGAAGAGTTGTGCATGTGAATTGATATGGTGGTCGCCGTTGCGCGTATTTGTGTTTTCACATTCACTGAGCAGATTTTGCACACTGACTGTTAAAGAAAATAAATCTGGAGAGGAATAGGGTGGCTATTGGGGAGGAGGAGGCCACAGTACAGGGTGGGCCATTTATATGGATACAGCTAAATTTGGCTATTTATATAGGTACATAATTGTATGTGAATGGTGAAATTAACAAACAAAACCACCACTATTGGTCTGACACTAACCCACATTGGATAGATCCCTCCAAGACTGTTGGAACAAAAAAAATGGTGGTATGATGTTGTATATGGGGTGTATACATAGATCAGGTGTATCCATATAAATGGCCCACCCTGTAGTATCCTTTAGTTTTGCAATGTGTAATATTTTATATCTTACATTGTATGTGTAAATGCAAGTATGTTGTTTTCTCTTTTTCTGTGTTGTCTCTCTTTTGTCTTCCAGATGGAGCTCGAGAAATATTTTTTATGTTGATGAAGAGTTGGACATGGGATTTGTTATCACATACCATGTGTTTGCTCTGTCTCCTTGTAACTTTCTTGCACTTTTTGTTTGTTTTTTATTCTCTTTTCCAGTATAATAAGTATGCATATATGAACTTTTTTTTTTACAGGTCACTGTGTGCATTTCATGTGTAGTATTTTATATCTGTTATTGTATGTGTTAATGCATGTAAGTTGGTATATGGGGTTTTTTTTGTATTGTCTCTCTTCTGTTTTCTTTCAGATGGTGGTCGACAAGTATTTTTCATGCTGAAGAGGAGTTTGGCATTGGATTTGTTATAACATCTATTTGTTCTTTCTCCTTGCAACTTTCTTACTCTTTTTGTCTTACTTTTTTTTCTCTTTTTCAGTATGATATGTATGCATATATAAACAATCTTTTTTCACAGGTCACTTTGTGTGCATTTCATGGGTAGTATTTTATAACTGTTATTGTATGTGGTAATGCATGTAAATTGGTACCTCTTTTTTGTGTTGTCTCTCTTCTGTTTTCTTACAGATGGCGGTCGACAAGTGTTTTTCATGGTGAAGAGGAGTTTGGCATCGGATTTGTTATAACATCTATTTGTTCTTTTTCCTTGCAACTTTCTTACTCTTTTTGTCTTACTTTTTTTTCTCTTTTTCAGTACGATATGTATGCATATATAAACAATCTTTTTTCACAGGCCACTTTGTGTGCACTTCATGGGTAGTATTTTATATCTGTTATGGTATGTGGTAATGCATGTAAATTGGTACCTCTTTTTTTGTGTTGTCACTCTTCTGTTTTCTTACAGATGGCGGTCGACAAGTGTTTTTCATGGTGAAGAAGAGTTGTGCATGTGAATTGGTATGGTGGTCGCAGTTGCGCGTATTTGTGTTTTCACATTCACTGTGCAGATTTTGCACACTAACTGTTAAAGAAAATAAATCTGGAGAGGAATAGGGTGGCTATTGGGGAGGAGGAGGCCACAGTACAGGGTGGGGCATTTATATGGATACACCTTAATTTGGCTATTTATATGGGTACATAATTGTATGTGAATGGTGAAATTAACAAACAAAATCACCACTATTGGTCTTACACTAACCCACATCGGATAGATCCCTCCAAGACTGTTGGAACAAAAAAATTGGTGGCATGATGTTGTATATGGGGTGTATACATAGATCAGGTGTATCTATATAAATGGCCCACCCTGTAGTATCCTTTAGTTTTGCAATGTGTAATATTTTATATCTTACATTGTATGTGTAAATGCATGTATGTTGTTTTCTCTTTTTCTGTGTTGTCTCTCTTTTGTTTTCCAGATGGAGCTCGAGAAATATTTTTTATGTTGATGAAGAGTTGGACATGGGATTTGTTATCACATACCATGTGTTTGCTCTGTCTCCTTGCAACTTTCTTGCACTTTTTGTTTGTTTTTTATTCTTTTTTCCAGTATAATAAGTATGCATATATGAACTTTTTTTTTTTACAGGTCACTGTGTGCATTTCATGTGTAGTATTTTATATCTGTTATTGTATGTGTTAATGCATGTAAGTTGGTATATGGGTTTTTTTTGTATTGTCTCTCTTCTGTTTTCTTTCAGATGGCGGTCGACAAGTATTTTTCATGTTGAAGAGGAGTTTGGCATCGGATTTGTTATAACATCTATTTGTTCTTTCTCCTTGCAACTTTCTTACTCTTTTTGTCTTACTTTTTTTTTCTCTTTTTCAGTATGATATGTATGCATATATAAACAATCTTTTTTCACAGGTCACTTTGTGTGCATTTCATGGGTAGTATTTTATATATGTTATGGTATGTGGTAATGCATGTAAATTGGTACCTCTTTTTTTGTGTTATCACTCTTCTGTTTTCTTACAGATGGCGGTCAACAAGTGTTTTTCATGGTGAAGAAGAGTTGTGCATGTGAATTGGTATGGCGGTCGCAGTTGCGCGTATTTGTGTCTTCACATTCACTGTGCAGATTTTGCACACTAACTGTTAAAGAAAATAAATCTGGAGAGGAATAGGGTGGCTATTGGGGAGGAGGAGGCCACAGTACAGGGTGGGCCATTTATATGGATACACCTTAATTTGGCTATTTATATGGGTACATAATTGTATGTGAATGGTGAAATTAACAAACAAAATCACCACTATTGGTCTGACACTAACCCACATTGGATAGATCCCTCCAAGACTGTTGGAACAAAAAAATTGGTGGTATGATGTTGTATCTGGGGTGTATACATAGATCAGGTGTATCTATATAAATGGCCCACCCTGTAGTATCCTTTAGTTTTGCAATGTGTAATATTTTATATCTTACATTGTATGTGTAAATGCATGTATGTTGTTTTCTCTTTTTCTGTGTTGTCTCTCTTTTGTCTTCCAGATGGAGCTCGAGAAATATTTTTTATGTTGATGAAGAGTTGGGCATGGGATTTGTTATCACATACCATGTGTTTGCTCTGTCTGCTTGCAACTTTCTTGCACTTTTTGTTTGTTTTTTATTCTCTTTTCCAGTATAATAAGTATGCATATATGAACTTTTTTTTTTTACAGGTCACTGTGTGCATTTCATGTGTAGTATTTTATATCTGTTATTGTATGTGTTAATGCATGTAAGTTGGTATATGGGGTTTTTTTGTATTGTCTCTCTTCTGTTTTCTTTCAGATGGCGGTCGACAAGTATTTTTCAGGCTGAAGAGGAGTTTGGCATCGGATTTGTTATAACATCTATTTGTTCTTTCTCCTTGCAACTTTCTTACTCTTTTTGTCTTACTTTTTTTTTCTCTTTTTCAGTATGATATGTATGCATATATAAACAATCTTTTTTCACAGGTCACTTTGTGTGCATTTCATGGGTAGTATTTTATAACTGTTATTGTATGTGGTAATGCATGTAGATTGGTACCTCTTTTTTGTGTTGTCTCTCTTCTGTTTTCTTACAGATGGCGGTCGACAAGTGTTTTTCATGGTGAAGAAGAGTTGTGCATGTGAATTGGTATGGTGGTCGCCGTTGCGCGTATTTGTGTTTTCACATTCACTGAGCAGATTTTGCACACTAACTGTTAAAGAAAATAAATCTGGAGAGGAATAGGGTGGCTATTGGGGAGGAGGAGGCCACAGTACAGGGTGGGCCATTTATATGGATACAGCTAAATTTGGCTATTTATATAGGTACATAATTGTATGTGAATGGTGAAATTAACAAACAAAATCACCACTATTGGTCTGACACTAACCCACATTGGATAGATCCCTCCAAGACTGTTGGAACAAAAAAATTGGTGGTATGATGTTGTATCTGGGGTGTATACATAGATCAGGTGTATCTATATAAATGGCCCACCCTGTAGTATCCTTTAGTTTTGCAATGTGTAATATTTTATATCTTACATTGTATGTGTAAATGCATGTATGTTGTTTTCTCTTTTTCTGTGTTGTCTCTCTTTTGTCTTCCAGATGGAGCTCGAGAAATATTTTTTATGTTGATGAAGAGTTGGGCATGGGATTTGTTATCACATACCATGTGTTTGCTCTGTCTCCTTGCAACTTTCTTGCACTTTTTGTTTGTTTTTTATTCTCTTTTCCAGTATAATAAGTATGCATATATGAACTTTTTTTTTTTACAGGTCACTGTGTGCATTTCATGTGTAGTATTTTATATCTGTTATTGTATGTGTTAATGCATGTAAGTTGGTATATGTTTTTTTTTGTATTGTCTCTCTTCTGTTTTCTTTCAGATGGCGGTCGACAAGTATTTTTCATGCTGAAGAGGAGTTTGGCATCGGATTTGTTATAACATCTATTTGTTCTTTCTCCTTGCAACTTTCTTACTCTTTTTGTCTTACTTTTTTTTTCTCTTTTTCAGTATGATATGTATGCATATATAAACAATCTTTTTTCACAGGTCACTTTGTGTGCATTTCATGGGTAGTATTTTATAACTGTTATTGTATGTGGTAATGCATGTAGATTGGTACCTCTTTTTTGTGTTGTCTCTCTTCTGTTTTCTTACAGATGGCGGTCGACAAGTGTTTTTCATGGTGAAGAAGAGTTGTGCATGTGAATTGGTATGGTGGTCGCCGTTGCGCGTATTTGTGTTTTCACATTCACTGAGCAGATTTTGCACACTAACTGTTAAAGAAAATAAATCTGGAGAGGAATAGGGTGGCTATTGGGGAGGAGGAGGCCACAGTACAGGGTGGGCCATTTATATGGATACAGCTAAATTTGGCTATTTATATAGGTACATAATTGTATGTGAATGGTGAAATTAACAAACAAAACCACCACTATTGGTCTGACACTAACCCACATTGGATAGATCCCTCCAAGACTGTTGGAACAAAAAAAATGGTGGTATGATGTTGTATATGGGGTGTATACATAGATCAGGTGTATCCATATAAATGGCCCACCCTGTAGTTTCCTTTAGTTTTGCAATGTGTAATTTTTTATATCTTACATTGTATGTGTAAATGCATGTATGTTGTTTTCTCTTTTTCTGTGTTGTCTCTCTTTTGTTTTCCAGATGGAGCTCGAGAAATATTTTTTATGTTGATGAAGAGTTGGACATGGGATTTGTTATCACATACCATGTGTTTGCTCTGTCTCCTTGCAACTTTCTTGCACTTTTTTTTTTTTTTTTTATTCTCTTTTCCAGTATAATAAGTATGCATATATGAACTTTTTGTTTTTTACAGGTCACTGTGTGCATTTCATGTGTAGTATTTTATATCTGTTATTGTATGTGTTAATGCATGTAAGTTGGTATATGGGGGTTTTTTGTATTGTCTCTCTTCTGTTTTCTTTCAGATGGCGGTCGACAAGTATTTTTCATGTTGAAGAGGAGTTTGGCATCGGATTTGTTATAACATCTATTTGTTCTTTCTCCTTGCAACTTTCTTACTCTTTTTGTCTTACTTTTTTTTTCTCTTTTTCAGTATGATATGTATGCATATATAAACAATCTTTTTTCACAGGTCACTTTGTGTGCATTTCATGGGTAGTATTTTATATATGTTATGGTATGTTGTAATGCATGTAAATTGGTACCTCTTTTTTTGTGTTATCACTCTTCTGTTTTCTTACAGATGGCGGTCAACAAGTGTTTTTCATGGTGAAGAAGAGTTGTGCATGTGAATTGGTATGGCGGTCGCAGTTGCGCGTATTTGTGTCTTCACATTCACTGTGCAGATTTTGCACACTAACTGTTAAAGAAAATAAATCTGGAGAGGAATAGGGTGGCTATTGGGGAGGAGGAGGCCACAGTACAGGGTGGGCCATTTATATGGATACACCTTAATTTGGCTATTTATATGGGTACATAATTGTATGTGAATGGTGAAATTAACAAACAAAATCACCACTATTGGTCTGACACTAACCCACATTGGATAGATCCCTCCAAGACTGTTGGAACAAAAAAATTGGTGGTATGATGTTGTATCTGGGGTGTATACATAGATCAGGTGTATCTATATAAATGGCCCACCCTGTAGTATCCTTTAGTTTTGCAATGTGTAATATTTTATATCTTACATTGTATGTGTAAATGCATGTATGTTGTTTTCTCTTTTTCTGTGTTGTCTCTCTTTTGTCTTCCAGATGGAGCTCGAGAAATATTTTTTATGTTGATGAAGAGTTGGGCATGGGGTTTGTTATCACATACCATGTGTTTGCTCTGTCTCCTTGCAACTTTCTTGCACTTTTTGTTTGTTTTTTATTCTCTTTTCCAGTATAATAAGTATCCATATATGAACTTTTTTTTTTTACAGGTCACTGTGTGCATTTCATGTGTAGTATTTTATATCTGTTATTGTATGTGTTAATGCATGTAAGTTGGTATATGTTATTTTTTTGTATTGTCTCTCTTCTGTTTTCTTTCAGATGGCGGTCGACAAGTATTTTTCATGCTGAAGAGGAGTTTGGCATCGGATTTGTTATAACATCTATTTGTTCTTTCTCCTTGCAACTTTCTTACTCTTTTTGTCTTACTTTTTTTTTCTCTTTTTCAGTATGATATGTATGCATATATAAACAATCTTTTTTCACAGGTCACTTTGTGTGCATTTCATGGGTAGTATTTTATAACTGTTATTGTATGTGGTAATGCATGTAGATTGGTACCTCTTTTTTGTGTTGTCTCTCTTCTGTCTTCTTACAGATGGCGGTCGACAAGTGTTTTTCATGGTGAAGAAGAGTTGTGCATGTGAATTGGTATGGTGGTCGCCGTTGCGCGTATTTGTGTTTTCACATTCACTGAGCAGATTTTGCACACTAACTGTTAAAGAAAATAAATCTGGAGAGGAATAGGGTGGCTATTGGGGAGGAGGAGGCCACAGTACAGGGTGGGCCATTTATATGGATACAGCTAAATTTGGCTATTTATATAGGTACATAATTGTATGTGAATGGTGAAATTAACAAACAAAACCACCACTATTGGTCTGACACTAACCCACATTGGATAGATCCCTCCAAGACTGTTGGAACAAAAAAAAATGGTGGTATGATGTTGTATATGGGGTGTATACATAGATCAGGTGTATCCATATAAATGGCCCACCCTGTAGTATCCTTTAGTTTTGCAATGTGTAATATTTTATATCTTACATTGTATGTGTAAATGCAAGTATGTTGTTTTCTCTTTTTCTGTGTTGTCTCTCTTTTGTCTTCCAGATGGAGCTCGAGAAATATTTTTTATGTTGATGAAGAGTTGGACATGGGATTTGTTATCACATACCATGTGTTTGCTCTGTCTCCTTGTAACTTTCTTGCACTTTTTGTTTGTTTTTTATTCTCTTTTCCAGTATAATAAGTATGCATATATGAACTTTTTTTTTTTACAGGTCACTGTGTGCATTTCATGTGTAGTATTTTATATCTGTTATTGTATGTGTTAATGCATGTAAGTTGGTATATGTTTTTTTTTTGT
This sequence comes from Hyperolius riggenbachi, assembly GCF_040937935.1. Classification (NCBI taxonomy): domain Eukaryota; kingdom Metazoa; phylum Chordata; class Amphibia; order Anura; family Hyperoliidae; genus Hyperolius; species Hyperolius riggenbachi. Next base: position 358,458,721 of record NC_090648.1, on the reverse strand, counting down.
ATTGTCTCTCTTCTGTTTTCTTTCAGATGGCGGTCGACAAGTATTTTTCATGCTGAAGAGGAGTTTGGCATCGGATTTGTTATAACATCTATTTGTTCTTTCTCCTTGCAACTTTCTTACTCTTTTTGTCTTACTTTTTTTTTCTCTTTTTCAGTATGATATGTATGCATATATAAACAATCTTTTTTCACAGGTCACTTTGTGTGCATTTCATGGGTAGTATTTTATAACTGTTATTGTATGTGGTAATGCATGTAAATTGGTACCTCTTTTTTGTGTTGTCTCTCTTCTGTTTTCTTACAGATGGCGGTCGACAAGTGTTTTTCATGGTGAAGAGGAGTTTGGCATCGGATTTGTTATAACATCTATTTGTTCTTTTTCCTTGCAACTTTCTTACTCTTTTTGTCTTACTTTTTTTTCTCTTTTTCAGTATGATATGTATGCATATATAAACAATCTTTTTTCACAGGCCACTTTGTGTGCACTTCATGGGTAGTATTTTATATCTGTTATGGTATGTGGTAATGCATGTAAATTGGTACCTCTTTTTTTGTGTTGTCACTCTTCTGTTTTCTTACAGATGGCGGTCGACAAGTGTTTTTCATGGTGAAGAAGAGTTGTGCATGTGAATTGGTATGGTGGTCGCAGTTGCGCGTATATTTGTGTTTTCACATTCACTGTGCAGATTTTGCACACTAACTGTTAAAGAAAATAAATCTGGAGAGGAATAGGGTGGCTATTGGGGAGGAGGAGGCCACAGTACAGGGTGGGCCATTTATATGGATACACCTTAATTTGGCTATTTATATGGGTACATAATTGTATGTGAATGGTGAAATTAACAAACAAAATCACCACTATTGGTCTTACACTAACCCACATTGGATAGATCCCTCCAAGACTGTTGGAACAAAAAAATTGGTGGTATGATGTTGTATATGGGGTGTATACATAGATCAGGTGTATCCATATAAATGGCCCACCCTGTAGTATCCTTTAGTTTTGCAATGTGTAATATTTTATATCTTACATAGTATGTGTAAATGCATGTATGTTGTTTTCTCTTTTTCTGTGTTGTCTCTCTTTTGTCTTCCAGATGGAGCTCGAGAAATATTTTTTATGTTGATGAAGAGTTGGGCATGGGATTTGTTATCACATACCATGTGTTTGCTCTGTCTCCTTGCAACTTTCTTGCACTTTTTGTTTGTTTTTTATTCTCTTTTCCAGTATAATAAGTATGCATATATGAACTTTTTTTTTTTTTACAGGTCACTGTGTGCATTTCATGTGTAGTATTTTATATCTGTTATTGTATGTGTTAATGCATGTAAGTTAGTATATGGGTTTTTTCTGTATTGTCTCTCTTCTGTTTTCTTTCAGATGGCGGTCGACAAGTATTTTTCATGTTGAAGAGGAGTTTGGCATCGGATTTGTTACAACATCTATTTGTTCTTTCTCCTTGCAACTTTCTTACTCTTTTTGTCTTACTTTTTTTCTCTTTTTCAGTATGATATGTATGCATATATAAACAATCTTTTTTCACAGGTCACTTTGTGTGCATTTCATGGGTAGTATTTTATATCTGTTATGGTATGTGGTAATGCATGTAAATTGGTACCTCTTTTTTTGTGTTATCACTCTTCTGTTTTCTTACAGATGGCGGTCAACAAGTGTTTTTCATGGTGAAGAAGAGTTGTGCATGTGAATTGGTATGGTGGTCGCAGTTGCGCGTATTTGTGTTTTCACATTCACTGTGCAGATTTTGCACACTAACTGTTAAAGAAAATAAATCTGGAGAGAAATAGGGTGGCTATTGGGGAGGAGGAGGCCACAGTACAGGGTGGGCCATTTATATGGATACACCTTAATTTGGCTATTTATATGGGTACATAATTGTATGTGAATGGTGAAATTAACAAACAAAATCACCACTATTGGTCTGACACTAACCCACATTGGATAGATCCCTCCAAGACTGTTGGAACAAAAAAATTGGTGGTATGATGTTGTATCTGGGGTGTATACATAGATCAGGTGTATCTATATAAATGGCCCACCCTGTAGTATCCTTTAGTTTTGCAATGTGTAATATTTTATATCTTACATTGTATGTGTAAATGCATGTATGTTGTTTTCTCTTTTTCTGTGTTGTCTCTCTTTTGTCTTCCAGATGGAGCTCGAGAAATATTTTTTATGTTGATGAAGAGTTGGGCATGGGATTTGTTATCACATACCATGTGTTTGCTCTGTCTCCTTGCAACTTTCTTGCACTTTTTGTTTGTTTTTTATTCTCTTTTCCAGTATAATAAGTATGCATATATGAACTTTTTTTTTTTTTACAGGTCACTGTGTGCATTTCATGTGTAGTATTTTATATCTGTTATTGTATGTGTTAATGCATGTAAGTTAGTATATGGGTTTTTTCTGTATTGTCTCTCTTCTGTTTTCTTTCAGATGGCGGTCGACAAGTATTTTTCATGTTGAAGAGGAGTTTGGCATCGGATTTGTTACAACATCTATTTGTTCTTTCTCCTTGCAACTTTCTTACTCTTTTTGTCTTACTTTTTTTCTCTTTTTCAGTATGATATGTATGCATATATAAACAATCTTTTTTCACAGGTCACTTTGTGTGCATTTCATGGGTAGTATTTTATATCTGTTATGGTATGTGGTAATGCATGTAAATTGGTACCTCTTTTTTTGTGTTATCACTCTTCTGTTTTCTTACAGATGGCGGTCAACAAGTGTTTTTCATGGTGAAGAAGAGTTGTGCATGTGAATTGGTATGGTGGTCGCAGTTGCGCGTATATTTGTGTTTTCACATTCACTGTGCAGATTTTGCACACTAACTGTTAAAGAAAATAAATCTGGAGAGGAATAGGGTGGCTATTGGGGAGGAGGAGGCCACAGTACAGGGTGGGCCATTTATATGGATACACCTTAATTTGGCTATTTATATGGGTACATAATTGTATGTGAATGGTGAAATTAACAAACAAAATCACCACTATTGGTCTTACACTAACCCACATTGGATAGATCCCTCCAAGACTGTTGGAACAAAAAAATTGGTGGTATGATGTTGTATATGGGGTGTATACATAGATCAGGTGTATCCATATAAATGGCCCACCCTGTAGTATCCTTTAGTTTTGCAATGTGTAATATTTTATATCTTACATAGTATGTGTAAATGCATGTATGTTGTTTTCTCTTTTTCTGTGTTGTCTCTCTTTTGTCTTCCAGATGGAGCTCGAGAAATATTTTTTATGTTGATGAAGAGTTGGGCATGGGATTTGTTATCACATACCATGTGTTTGCTCTGTCTCCTTGCAACTTTCTTGCACTTTTTGTTTGTTTTTTATTCTCTTTTCCAGTATAATAAGTATGCATATATGAACTTTTTTTTTTTTTACAGGTCACTGTGTGCATTTCATGTGTAGTATTTTATATCTGTTATTGTATGTGTTAATGCATGTAAGTTAGTATATGGGTTTTTTCTGTATTGTCTCTCTTCTGTTTTCTTTCAGATGGCGGTCGACAAGTATTTTTCATGTTGAAGAGGAGTTTGGCATCGGATTTGTTACAACATCTATTTGTTCTTTCTCCTTGCAACTTTCTTACTCTTTTTGTCTTACTTTTTTTCTCTTTTTCAGTATGATATGTATGCATATATAAACAATCTTTTTTCACAGGTCACTTTGTGTGCATTTCATGGGTAGTATTTTATATCTGTTATGGTATGTGGTAATGCATGTAAATTGGTACCTCTTTTTTTGTGTTATCACTCTTCTGTTTTCTTACAGATGGCGGTCAACAAGTGTTTTTCATGGTGAAGAAGAGTTGTGCATGTGAATTGGTATGGTGGTCGCAGTTGCGCGTATTTGTGTTTTCACATTCACTGTGCAGATTTTGCACACTAACTGTTAAAGAAAATAAATCTGGAGAGAAATAGGGTGGCTATTGGGGAGGAGGAGGCCACAGTACAGGGTGGGCCATTTATATGGATACACCTTAATTTGGCTATTTATATGGGTACATAATTGTATGTGAATGGTGAAATTAACAAACAAAATCACCACTATTGGTCTGACACTAACCCACATTGGATAGATCCCTCCAAGACTGTTGGAACAAAAAAATTGGTGGTATGATGTTGTATCTGGGGTGTATACATAGATCAGGTGTATCTATATAAATGGCCCACCCTGTAGTATCCTTTAGTTTTGCAATGTGTAATATTTTATATCTTACATTGTATGTGTAAATGCATGTATGTTGTTTTCTCTTTTTCTGTGTTGTCTCTCTTTTGTCTTCCAGATGGAGCTCGAGAAATATTTTTTATGTTGATGAAGAGTTGGGCATGGGATTTGTTATCACATACCATGTGTTTGCTCTGTCTCCTTGCAACTTTCTTGCACTTTTTGTTTGTTTTTTATTCTCTTTTCCAGTATAATAAGTATGCATATATGAACTTTTTTTTTTTACATTTCACTGTGTGCATTTCATGTGTAGTATTTTATATCTGTTATTGTATGTGTTAATGCATGTAAGTTGGTATATGTTATTTTTTTGTATTGTCTCTCTTCTGTTTTCTTTCAGATGGCGGTCGACAAGTATTTTTCATGCTGAAGAGGAGTTTGGCATCGGATTTGTTATAACATCTATTTGTTCTTTCTCCTTGCAACTTTCTTACTCTTTTTGTCTTACTTTTTTTTTCTCTTTTTCAGTATGATATGTATGCATATATAAACAATCTTTTTTCACAGGTCACTTTGTGTGCATTTCATGGGTAGTATTTTATAACTGTTATTGTATGTGGTAATGCATGTAAAGTGGTACCTCTTTTTTGTGTTGTCCCTCTTCTGTTTTCTTACAGATGGCGGTCGACAAGTGTTTTTCATGGTGAAGAAGAGTTGTGCATGTGAATTGGTATGGTGGTCGCCGTTGCGCGTATTTGTGTTTTCACATTCACTGAGCAGATTTTGCACACTAACTGTTAAAGAAAATACATCTGGAGAGGAATAGGGTGGCTATTGGGGAGGAGGAGGCCACAGTACACGGTGGGCCATTTATATGGATACACCTTAATTTGGCTATTTATATGGGTACATAATTGTATGTGAATGGTGAAATTAACAAACAAAATCACCACTATTGGTCTTACACTAACCCACATTGGATAGATCCCTCCAAGACTGTTGGAACAAACAAATTGGTGGTATGATGTTGTATATGGGGTGTATACATAGATCAGGTGTATCCATATAAATGGCCCACCCTGTAGTATCCTTTAGTTTTGCAATGTGTAATTTTTATATCTTACATTGTATGTGTAAATGCATGTATGTTGTTTTCTCTTTTTCTGTGTTGTCTCTCTTTTGTTTTCCAGATGGAGCTCGAGAAATATTTTTTATGTTGATGAAGAGTTGGACATGGGATTTGTTATCACATACCATGTGTTTGCTCTGTCTCCTTGCAACTTTCTTGCACTTTTTTTTTTTTATTCTCTTTTCCAGTATAATAAGTATGCATATATGAACTTTTTGTTTTTTACAGGTCACTGTGTGCATTTCATGTGTAGTATTTTGTATCTGTTATTGTATGTGTTAATGCATGTAAGTTGGTATATGGGGTTTTTTTGTATTGTCTCTCTTCTGTTTTCTTTCAGATGGCGGTCGACAAGTATTTTTCATGTTGAAGAGGAGTTTGGCATCGGATTTGTTATAACATCTATTTGTTCTTTCTCCTTGCAACTTTCTTACTCTTTTTGTCTTACTTTTTTTTTCTCTTTTTCAGTATGATATGTATGCATATATAAACAATCTTTTTTCACAGGTCACTTTGTGTGCATTTCATGGGTAGTATTTTATATCTGTTATGGTATGTGGTAATGCATGTAAATTGGTACCTCTTTTTTTGTGTTGTCACTCTTCTGTTTTCTTACAGATGGCGGTCGACAAGTGTTTTTCATGGTGAAGAAGAGTTGTGCATGTGAATTGGTATGGTGGTCGCAGTTGCGCGTATTTGTGTTTTCACATTCACTGTGCAGATTTTGCACACTAACTGTTAAAGAAAATAAATCTGGAGAGGAATAGGGTGGCTATTGGGGAGGAGGAGGCCACAGTACAGGGTGGGCCATTTATATGGATACACCTTAATTTGGCTATTTATATGGGTACATAATTGTATGTGAATGGTGAAATTAACAAACAAAATCACCACTATTGGTCTTACACTAACCCACATTGGATAGATCCCTCCAAGACTGTTGGAACAAAAAAATTGGTGGCATGATGTTGTATATGGGGTGTATACATAGATCAGGTGTATCCATATAAATGGCCCACCCTGTAGTATCCTTTAGTTTTGCAATGTGTAATATTTTATATCTTACATTGTATGTGTAAATGCATGTATGTTGTTTTCTCTTTTTCTGTGTTGTCTCTCTTTTGTCTTCCAGATGGAGCTCGAGAAATATTTTTTATGTTGATGAAGAGTTGGACATGGGATTTGTTATCACATACCATGTGTTTGCTCTGTCTCCTTGCAACTTTCTTGCACTTTTTGTTTGTTTTTTATTCTCTTTTCCAGTATAATAAGTATGCATATATGAACTTTTTTTTTTTACAGGTCACTGTGTGCATTTCATGTGTAGTATTTTATATCTGTTATTGTATGTGTTAATGCATGTAAGTTAGTATATGGGTTTTTTCTGTATTGTCTCTCTTCTGTTTTCTTTCAGATGGCGGTCGACAAGTATTTTTCATGTTGAAGAGGAGTTTGGCATCGGATTTGTTACAACATCTATTTGTTCTTTCTCCTTGCAACTTTCTTACTCTTTTTGTCTTACTTTTTTTCTCTTTTTCAGTATGATATGTATGCATATATAAACAATCTTTTTTCACAGGTCACTTTGTGTGCATTTCATGGGTAGTATTTTATATCTGTTATGGTATGTGGTAATGCATGTAAATTGGTACCTCTTTTTTTGTGTTATCACTCTTCTGTTTTCTTACAGATGGCGGTCAACAAGTGTTTTTCATGGTGAAGAAGAGTTGTGCATGTGAATTGGTATGGTGGTCGCAGTTGCGCGTATTTGTGTTTTCACATTCACTGTGCAGATTTTGCACACTAACTGTTAAAGAAAATAAATCTGGAGAGGAATAGGGTGGCTATTGGGGAGGAGGAGGCCACAGTACAGGGTGGGCCATTTATATGGATACACCTTAATTTGGCTATTTATATGGGTACATAATTGTATGTGAATGGTGAAATTAACAAACAAAATCACCACTATTGGTCTGACACTAACCCACATTGGATAGATCCCTCCAAGACTGTTGGAACAAAAAAATTGGTGGTATGATGTTGTATCTGGGGTGTATACATAGATCAGGTGTATCTATATAAATGGCCCACCCTGTAGTATCCTTTAGTTTTGCAATGTGTAATATTTTATATCTTACATTGTATGTGTAAATGCATGTATGTTGTTTTCTCTTTTTCTGTGTTGTCTCTCTTTTGTCTTCCAGATGGAGCTCGAGAAATATTTTTTATGTTGATGAAGAGTTGGACATGTGATTTGTTATCACATACCATGTGTTTGCTCTGTCTCCTTGCAACTTTCTTGCACTTTTTGTTTGTTTTTTATTCTCTTTTCCAGTATAATAAGTATGCATATATGAACTTTTTTTTTTACAGGTCACTGTGTGCATTTCATGTGTAGTATTTTATATCTGTTATTGTATGTGTTAATGCATGTAAGTTGGTATATGTTATTTTTTTGTATTGTCTCTCTTCTGTTTTCTTTCAGATGGCGGTCGACAAGTATTTTTCATGCTGAAGAGGAGTTTGGCATCGGATTTGTTATAACATCTATTTGTTCTTTCTCCTTGCAACTTTCTTACTCTTTTTGTCTTACTTTTTTTTCCCTCTTTTTCAGTATGATATGTATGCATATATAAACAATCTTTTTTCACAGGTCACTTTGTGTGCATTTCATGGGTAGTATTTTATAACTGTTATTGTATGTGGTAATGCATGTAGATTGGTACCTCTTTTTTGTGTTGTCTCTCTTCTGTTTTCTTACAGATGGCGGTCGACAAGTGTTTTTCATGGTGAAGAAGAGTTGTGCATGTGAATTGATATGGTGGTCGCCGTTGCGCGTATTTGTGTTTTCACATTCACTGAGCAGATTTTGCACACTAACTGTTAAAGAAAATAAATCTGGAGAGGAATAGGGTGGCTATTGGGGAGGAGGAGGCCACAGTACAGGGTGGGCCATTTATATGGATACAGCTAAATTTGGCTATTTATATAGGTACATAATTGTATGTGAATGGTGAAATTAACAAACAAAACCACCACTATTGGTCTGACACTAACCCACATTGGATAGATCCCTCCAAGACTGTTGGAACAAAAAAAATGGTGGTATGATGTTGTATATGGGGTGTATACATAGATCAGGTGTATCCATATAAATGGCCCACCCTGTAGTATCCTTTAGTTTTGCAATGTGTAATATTTTATATCTTACATTGTATGTGTAAATGCAAGTATGTTGTTTTCTCTTTTTCTGTGTTGTCTCTCTTTTGTCTTCCAGATGGAGCTCGAGAAATATTTTTTATGTTGATGAAGAGTTGGACATGGGATTTGTTATCACATACCATGTGTTTGCTCTGTCTCCTTGTAACTTTCTTGCACTTTTTGTTTGTTTTTTATTCTCTTTTCCAGTATAATAAGTATGCATATATGAACTTTTTTTTTTACAGGTCACTGTGTGCATTTCATGTGTAGTATTTTATATCTGTTATTGTATGTGTTAATGCATGTAAGTTGGTATATGGGGTTTTTTTTGTATTGTCTCTCTTCTGTTTTCTTTCAGATGGCGGTCGACAAGTATTTTTCATGCTGAAGAGGAGTTTGGCATTGGATTTTTTATAACATCTATTTGTTCTTTCTCCTTGCAACTTTCTTACTCTTTTTGTCTTACTTTTTTTTTCTCTTTTTCAGTATGATATGTATGCATATATAAACAATCTTTTTTCACAGGTCACATTGTGTGCATTTCATGGGTAGTATTTTATAACTGTTATTGTATGTGGTAATGCATGTAAATTGGTACCTCTTTTTTGTGTTGTCTCTCTTCTGTTTTCTTACAGATGGCGGTCGACAAGTGTTTTTCATGGTGATGAGGAGTTTGGCATCGGATTTGTTATAACATCTATTTGTTCTTTTTCCTTGCAACTTTCTTACTCTTTTTGTCTTACTTTTTTTTCTCTTTTTCAGTACGATATGTATGCATATATAAACAATCTTTTTTCACAGGCCACTTTGTGTGCACTTTATGGGTAGTATTTTATATCTGTTATGGTATGTGGTAATGCATGTAAATTGGTACCTCTTTTTTTGTGTTGTCACTCTTCTGTTTTCTTACAGATGGCGGTCGACAAGTGTTTTTCATGGTGAAGAAGAGTTGTGCATGTGAATTGGTATGGTGGTCGCAGTTGCGCGTATTTGTGTTTTCACATTCACTGTGCAGATTTTGCACACTAACTGTTAAAGAAAATAAATCTGGAGAGGAATAGGGTGGCTATTGGGGAGGAGGAGGCCACAGTACAGGGTGGGCCATTTATATGGATACACCTTAATTTGGCTATTTATATGGGTACATAATTGTATGTGAATGGTGAAATTAACAAACAAAATCACCACTATTGGTCTTACACTAACCCACATTGGATAGATCCCTCCAAGACTGTTGGAACAAAAAAATTGGTGGCATGATGTTGTATATGGGGTGTATACATAGATCAGGTGTATCCATATAAATGGCCCACCCTGTAGTATCCTTTAGTTTTGCAATGTGTAATATTTTATATCTTACATTGTATGTGTAAATGCATGTATGTTGTTTTCTCTTTTTCTGTGTTGTCTCTCTTTTGTCTTCCAGATGGAGCTCGAGAAATATTTTTTATGTTGATGAAGAGTTGGACATGGGATTTGTTATCACATACCATGTGTTTGCTCTGTCTCCTTGCAACTTTCTTGCACTTTTTGTTTGTTTTTTATTCTCTTTTCCAGTATAATAAGTATGCATATATGAACTTTTTTTTTTTACAGGTCACTGTGTGCATTTCATGTGTAGTATTTTATATCTGTTATTGTATGTGTTAATGCATGTAAGTTGGTATATGGGGTTTTTTGTATTGTCTCTCTTCTGTTTTCTTTCAGATGGCGGTCGACAAGTATTTTTCATGTTGAAGAGGAGTTTGGCATCGGATTTGTTATAACATCTATTTGTTCTTTCTCCTTGCAACTTTCTTACTCTTTTTGTCTTACTTTTTTTTTCTCTTTTTCAGTATGATATGTATGCATATATAAACAATCTTTTTTCACAGGTCACTTTGTGTGCATTTCATGGGTAGTATTTTATATATGTTATGGTATGTGGTAATGCATGTAAATTGGTACCTCTTTTTTTGTGTTATCACTCTTCTGTTTTCTTACAGATGGCGGTCAACAAGTGTTTTTCATGGTGAAGAAGAGTTGTGCATGTGAATTGGTATGGCGGTCGCAGTTGCGCGTATTTGTGTCTTCACATTCACTGTGCAGATTTTGCACACTAACTGTTAAAGAAAATAAATCTGGAGAGGAATAGGGTGGCTATTGGGGAGGAGGAGGCCACAGTACAGGGTGGGCCATTTATATGGATACACCTTAATTTGGCTATTTATATGGGTACATAATTGTATGTGAATGGTGAAATTAACAAACAAAATCACCACTATTGGTCTGACACTAACCCACATTGGATAGATCCCTCCAAGACTGTTGGAACAAAAAAATTGGTGGTATGATGTTGTATCTGGGGTGTATACATAGATCAGGTGTATCTATATAAATGGCCCACACTGTAGTATCCTTTAGTTTTGCAATGTGTAATATTTTATATCTTACATTGTATGTGTAAATGCATGTATGTTGTTTTCTCTTTTTCTGTGTTGTCTCTCTTTTGTCTTCCAGATGGAGCTCGAGAAATATTTTTTATGTTGATGAAGAGTTGGGCATGGGATTTGTTATCACATACCATGTGTTTGCTCTGTCTCCTTGCAACTTTCTTGCACTTTTTGTTTGTTTTTTATTCTCTTTTCCAGTATAATAAGTATGCATATATGAACTTTTTTTTTTACAGGTCACTGTGTGCATTTCATGTGTAGTATTTTATATCTGTTATTGTATGTGTTAATGCATGTAAGTTGGTATATGTTATTTTTTTGTATTGTCTCTCTTCTGTTTTCTTTCAGATGGCGGTCGACAAGTATTTTTCATGCTGAAGATGAGTTTGGCATCGGATTTGTTATAACATCTATTTGTTCTTTCTCCTTGCAACTTTCTTACTCTTTTTGTCTTACTTTTTTTTTCTCTTTTTCAGTATGATATGTATGCATATATAAACAATCTTTTTTCACAGGTCACTTTGTGTGCACTTCATGGGTAGTATTTTATATCTGTTATGGTATGTGGTAATGCATGTAAATTGGTACCTCTTTTTTTGTGTTGTCACTCTTCTGTTTTCTTACAGATGGCGGTCGACAAGTGTTTTTCATGGTGAAGAAGAGTTGTGCATGTGAATTGGTATGGTGGTCGCAGTTGCGCGTATTTGTGTTTTCACATTCACTGTGCAGATTTTGCACACTAACTGTTAGAGAAAATAAATCTGGAGAGGAATAGGGTGGCTATTGGGGAGGAGGAGGCCACAGTACAGGGTGGGCCATTTATATGGATACACCTTAATTTGGCTATTTATATGGGTACATAATTGTATGTGAATGGTGAAATTAACAAACAAAATCACCACTATTGGTCTTACACTAACCCACATTGGATAGATCCCTCCAAGACTGTTGGAACAAAAAAATTGGTGGTATGATGTTGTATATGGGGTGTATACATAGATCAGGTGTATCCATATAAATGGCCCACCCTGTAGTATCCTTTAGTTTTGCAATGTGTAATTTTTTATATCTTACATTGTATGTGTAAATGCATGTATGTTGTTTTCTCTTTTTCTGTGTTGTCTCTCTTTTGTTTTCCAGATGGAGCTCGAGAAATATTTTTTATGTTGATGAAGAGTTGGACATGGGATTTGTTATCACATACCATGTGTTTGCTCTGTCTCCTTGCAACTTTCTTGCACTTTTTGTTTGTTTTTTATTCTCTTTTCCAGTATAATAAGTATGCATATATGAACTTTTTTTTTTTTTACAGGTCACTGTGTGCATTTCATGTGTAGTATTTTATATCTGTTATTGTATGTGTTAATGCATGTAAGTTGGTATATGGGGTTTTTTTGTATTGTCTCTCTTCTGTTTTCTTTCAGATGGCGGTCGACAAGTATTTTTCATGTTGAAGAGGAGTTTGGCATCGGATTTGTTATAACATCTATTTGTTCTTTCTCCTTGCAACTTTCTTACTCTTTTTGTCTTACTTTTTTTTTCTCTTTTTCAGTATGATATGTATGCATATATAAACAATCTTTTTTCACAGGTCACTTTGTGTGCATTTCATGGGTAGTATTTTATATATGTTATGGTATGTGGTAATGCATGTAAATTGGTACCTCTTTTTTTGTGTTATCACTCTTCTGTTTTCTTACAGATGGCGGTCAACAAGTGTTTTTCATGGTGAAGAAGAGTTGTGCATGTGAATTGGTATGGCGGTCGCAGTTGCGCGTATTTGTGTCTTCACATTCACTGTGCAGATTTTGCACACTAACTGTTAAAGAAAATAAATCTGGAGAGGAATAGGGTGGCTATTGGGGAGGAGGAGGCCACAGTACAGGGTGGGCCATTTATATGGATACACCTTAATTTGGCTATTTATATGGGTACATAATTGTATGTGAATGGTGAAATTAACAAACAAAATCACCACTATTGGTCTGACACTAACCCACATTGGATAGATCCCTCCAAGACTGTTGGAACAAAAAAATTGGTGGTATGATGTTGTATCTGGGGTGTATACATAGATCAGGTGTATCTATATAAATGGCCCACCCTGTAGTATCCTTTAGTTTTGCAATGTGTAATATTTTATATCTTACATTGTATGTGTAAATGCATGTATGTTGTTTTCTCTTTTTCTGTGTTGTCTCTCTTTTGTCTTCCAGATGGAGCTCGAGAAATATTTTTTATGTTGATGAAGAGTTTGGCATGGGATTTGTTATCACATACCATGTGTTTGCTCTGTCTCCTTGCAACTTTCTTGCACTTTTTGTTTGTTTTTTATTCTCTTTTCCAGTATAATAAGTATGCATATATGAACTTTTTTTTTTTACAGGTCACTGTGTGCATTTCATGTGTAGTATTTTATATCTGTTATTGTATGTGTTAATGCATGTAAGTTGGTATATGTTATTTTTTTGTATTGTCTCTCTTCTGTTTTCTTTCAGATGGCGGTCGACAAGTATTTTTCATGCTGAAGAGGAGTTTGGCATCGGATTTGTTATAACATCTATTTGTTCTTTCTCCTTGCAACTTTCTTACTCTTTTTGTCTTACTTTTTTTTCCCTCTTTTTCAGTATGATATGTATGCATATATAAACAATCTTTTTTCACAGGTCACTTTGTGTGCATTTCATGGGTAGTATTTTATAACTGTTATTGTATGTGGTAATGCATGTAGATTGGTACCTCTTTTTTGTGTTGTCTCTCTTCTGTTTTCTTACAGATGGCGGTCGACAAGTGTTTTTCATGGTGAAGAAGAGTTGTGCATGTGAATTGATATGGTGGTCGCCGTTGCGCGTATTTGTGTTTTCACATTCACTGAGCAGATTTTGCACACTAACTGTTAAAGAAAATAAATCTGGAGAGGAATAGGGTGGCTATTGGGGAGGAGGAGGCCACAGTACAGGGTGGGCCATTTATATGGATACAGCTAAATTTGGCTATTTATATAGGTACATAATTGTATGTGAATGGTGAAATTAACAAACAAAACCACCACTATTGGTCTGACACTAACCCACATTGGATAGATCCCTCCAAGACTGTTGGAACAAAAAAAATGGTGGTATGATGTTGTATATGGGGTGTATACATAGATCAGGTGTATCCATATAAATGGCCCACCCTGTAGTATCCTTTAGTTTTGCAATGTGTAATATTTTATATCTTACATTGTATGTGTAAATGCAAGTATGTTGTTTTCTCTTTTTCTGTGTTGTCTCTCTTTTGTCTTCCAGATGGAGCTCGAGAAATATTTTTTATGTTGATGAAGAGTTGGACATGGGATTTGTTATCACATACCATGTGTTTGCTCTGTCTCCTTGTAACTTTCTTGCACTTTTTGTTTGTTTTTTATTCTCTTTTCCAGTATAATAAGTATGCATATATGAACTTTTTTTTTTTTTACAGGTCACTGTGTGCATTTCATGTGTAGTATTTTATATCTGTTATTGTATGTGTTAATGCATGTAAGTTGGTATATGGGGTTTTTTTGTATTGTCTCTCTTCTGTTTTCTTTCAGATGGCGGTCGACAAGTATTTTTCATGTTGAAGAGGAGTTTGGCATCGGATTTGTTATAACATCTATTTGTTCTTTCTCCTTGCAACTTTCTTACTCTTTTTGTCTTACTTTTTTTTTCTCTTTTTCAGTATGATATGTATGCATATATAAACAATCTTTTTTCACAGGTCACTTTGTGTGCATTTCATGGGTAGTATTTTATATATGTTATGGTATGTGGTAATGCATGTAAATTGGTACCTCTTTTTTTGTGTTATCACTCTTCTGTTTTCTTACAGATGGCGGTCAACAAGTGTTTTTCATGGTGAAGAAGAGTTGTGCATGTGAATTGGTATGGCGGTCGCAGTTGCGCGTATTTGTGTCTTCACATTCACTGTGCAGATTTTGCACACTAACTGTTAAAGAAAATAAATCTGGAGAGGAATAGGGTGGCTATTGGGGAGGAGGAGGCCACAGTACAGGGTGGGCCATTTATATGGATACACCTTAATTTGGCTATTTATATGGGTACATAATTGTATGTGAATGGTGAAATTAACAAACAAAATCACCACTATTGGTCTGACACTAACCCACATTGGATAGATCCCTCCAAGACTGTTGGAACAAAAAAATTGGTGGTATGATGTTGTATCTGGGGTGTATACATAGATCAGGTGTATCTATATAAATGGCCCACCCTGTAGTATCCTTTAGTTTTGCAATGTGTAATATTTTATATCTTACATTGTATGTGTAAATGCATGTATGTTGTTTTCTCTTTTTCTGTGTTGTCTCTCTTTTGTCTTCCAGATGGAGCTCGAGAAATATTTTTTATGTTGATGAAGAGTTGGACATGGGATTTGTTATCACATACCATGTGTTTGCTCTGTCTCCTTGCAACTTTCTTGCACTTTTTGTTTGTTTTTTATTCTCTTTTCCAGTATAATAAGTATGCATATATGAACTTTTTTTTTTACAGGTCACTGTGTGCATTTCATGTGTAGTATTTTATATCTGTTATTGTATGTGTTAATGCATGTAAGTTGGTATATGTTATTTTTTTGTATTGTCTCTCTTCTGTTTTCTTTCAGATGGCGGTCGACAAGTATTTTTCATGCTGAAGATGAGTTTGGCATCGGATTTGTTATAACATCTATTTGTTCTTTCTCCTTGCAACTTTCTTACTCTTTTTGTCTTACTTTTTTTTTCTCTTTTTCAGTATGATATGTATGCATATATAAACAATCTTTTTTCACAGGTCACTTTGTGTGCACTTCATGGGTAGTATTTTATATCTGTTATGGTATGTGGTAATGCATGTAAATTGGTACCTCTTTTTTTGTGTTGTCACTCTTCTGTTTTCTTACAGATGGCGGTCGACAAGTGTTTTTCATGGTGAAGAAGAGTTGTGCATGTGAATTGGTATGGTGGTCGCAGTTGCGCGTATTTGTGTTTTCACATTCACTGTGCAGATTTTGCACACTAACTGTTAGAGAAAATAAATCTGGAGAGGAATAGGGTGGCTATTGGGGAGGAGGAGGCCACAGTACAGGGTGGGCCATTTATATGGATACACCTTAATTTGGCTATTTATATGGGTACATAATTGTATGTGAATGGTGAAATTAACAAACAAAATCACCACTATTGGTCTTACACTAACCCACATTGGATAGATCCCTCCAAGACTGTTGGAACAAAAAAATTGGTGGTATGATGTTGTATATGGGGTGTATACATAGATCAGGTGTATCCATATAAATGGCCCACCCTGTAGTATCCTTTAGTTTTGCAATGTGTAATTTTTTATATCTTACATTGTATGTGTAAATGCATGTATGTTGTTTTCTCTTTTTCTGTGTTGTCTCTCTTTTGTTTTCCAGATGGAGCTCGAGAAATATTTTTTATGTTGATGAAGAGTTGGACATGGGATTTGTTATCACATACCATGTGTTTGCTCTGTCTCCTTGCAACTTTCTTGCACTTTTTGTTTGTTTTTTATTCTCTTTTCCAGTATAATAAGTATGCATATATGAACTTTTTTTTTTTTTACAGGTCACTGTGTGCATTTCATGTGTAGTATTTTATATCTGTTATTGTATGTGTTAATGCATGTAAGTTGGTATATGGGGTTTTTTTGTATTGTCTCTCTTCTGTTTTCTTTCAGATGGCGGTCGACAAGTATTTTTCATGTTGAAGAGGAGTTTGGCATCGGATTTGTTATAACATCTATTTGTTCTTTCTCCTTGCAACTTTCTTACTCTTTTTGTCTTACTTTTTTTTTCTCTTTTTCAGTATGATATGTATGCATATATAAACAATCTTTTTTCACAGGTCACTTTGTGTGCATTTCATGGGTAGTATTTTATATATGTTATGGTATGTGGTAATGCATGTAAATTGGTACCTCTTTTTTTGTGTTATCACTCTTCTGTTTTCTTACAGATGGCGGTCAACAAGTGTTTTTCATGGTGAAGAAGAGTTGTGCATGTGAATTGGTATGGCGGTCGCAGTTGCGCGTATTTGTGTCTTCACATTCACTGTGCAGATTTTGCACACTAACTGTTAAAGAAAATAAATCTGGAGAGGAATAGGGTGGCTATTGGGGAGGAGGAGGCCACAGTACAGGGTGGGCCATTTATATGGATACACCTTAATTTGGCTATTTATATGGGTACATAATTGTATGTGAATGGTGAAATTAACAAACAAAATCACCACTATTGGTCTGACACTAACCCACATTGGATAGATCCCTCCAAGACTGTTGGAACAAAAAAATTGGTGGTATGATGTTGTATCTGGGGTGTATACATAGATCAGGTGTATCTATATAAATGGCCCACCCTGTAGTATCCTTTAGTTTTGCAATGTGTAATATTTTATATCTTACATTGTATGTGTAAATGCATGTATGTTGTTTTCTCTTTTTCTGTGTTGTCTCTCTTTTGTCTTCCAGATGGAGCTCGAGAAATATTTTTTATGTTGATGAAGAGTTTGGCATGGGATTTGTTATCACATACCATGTGTTTGCTCTGTCTCCTTGCAACTTTCTTGCACTTTTTGTTTGTTTTTTATTCTCTTTTCCAGTATAATAAGTATGCATATATGAACTTTTTTTTTTTACAGGTCACTGTGTGCATTTCATGTGTAGTATTTTATATCTGTTATTGTATGTGTTAATGCATGTAAGTTGGTATATGTTATTTTTTTGTATTGTCTCTCTTCTGTTTTCTTTCAGATGGCGGTCGACAAGTATTTTTCATGCTGAAGAGGAGTTTGGCATCGGATTTGTTATAACATCTATTTGTTCTTTCTCCTTGCAACTTTCTTACTCTTTTTGTCTTACTTTTTTTTCCCTCTTTTTCAGTATGATATGTATGCATATATAAACAATCTTTTTTCACAGGTCACTTTGTGTGCATTTCATGGGTAGTATTTTATAACTGTTATTGTATGTGGTAATGCATGTAGATTGGTACCTCTTTTTTGTGTTGTCTCTCTTCTGTTTTCTTACAGATGGCGGTCGACAAGTGTTTTTCATGGTGAAGAAGAGTTGTGCATGTGAATTGATATGGTGGTCGCCGTTGCGCGTATTTGTGTTTTCACATTCACTGAGCAGATTTTGCACACTAACTGTTAAAGAAAATAAATCTGGAGAGGAATAGGGTGGCTATTGGGGAGGAGGAGGCCACAGTACAGGGTGGGCCATTTATATGGATACAGCTAAATTTGGCTATTTATATAGGTACATAATTGTATGTGAATGGTGAAATTAACAAACAAAACCACCACTATTGGTCTGACACTAACCCACATTGGATAGATCCCTCCAAGACTGTTGGAACAAAAAAAATGGTGGTATGATGTTGTATATGGGGTGTATACATAGATCAGGTGTATCCATATAAATGGCCCACCCTGTAGTATCCTTTAGTTTTGCAATGTGTAATATTTTATATCTTACATTGTATGTGTAAATGCAAGTATGTTGTTTTCTCTTTTTCTGTGTTGTCTCTCTTTTGTCTTCCAGATGGAGCTCGAGAAATATTTTTTATGTTGATGAAGAGTTGGACATGGGATTTGTTATCACATACCATGTGTTTGCTCTGTCTCCTTGTAACTTTCTTGCACTTTTTGTTTGTTTTTTATTCTCTTTTCCAGTATAATAAGTATGCATATATGAACTTTTTTTTTTTTTACAGGTCACTGTGTGCATTTCATGTGTAGTATTTTATATCTGTTATTGTATGTGTTAATGCATGTAAGTTGGTATATGGGTTTTTTTTGTATTGTCTCTCTTCTGTTTTCTTTCAGATGGCGGTCGACAAGTATTTTTCATGTTGAAGAGGAGTTTGGCATCGGATTTGTTATAACATCTATTTGTTCTTTCTCCTTGCAACTTTCTTACTCTTTTTGTCTTACTTTTTTTTTCTCTTTTTCAGTATGATATGTATGCATATATAAACAATCTTTTTTCACAGGTCACTTTGTGTGCATTTCATGGGTAGTATTTTATATATGTTATGGTATGTGGTAATGCATGTAAATTGGTACCTCTTTTTTTGTGTTATCACTCTTCTGTTTTCTTACAGATGGCGGTCAACAAGTGTTTTTCATGGTGAAGAAGAGTTGTGCATGTGAATTGGTATGGCGGTCGCAGTTGCGCGTATTTGTGTCTTCACATTCACTGTGCAGATTTTGCACACTAACTGTTAAAGAAAATAAATCTGGAGAGGAATAGGGTGGCTATTGGGGAGGAGGAGGCCACAGTACAGGGTGGGCCATTTATATGGATACACCTTAATTTGGCTATTTATATGGGTACATAATTGTATGTGAATGGTGAAATTAACAAACAAAATCACCACTATTGGTCTGACACTAACCCACATTGGATAGATCCCTCCAAGACTGTTGGAACAAAAAAATTGGTGGTATGATGTTGTATCTGGGGTGTATACATAGATCAGGTGTATCTATATAAATGGCCCACCCTGTAGTATCCTTTAGTTTTGCAATGTGTAATATTTTATATCTTACATTGTATGTGTAAATGCATGTATGTTGTTTTCTCTTTTTCTGTGTTGTCTCTCTTTTGTCTTCCAGATGGAGCTCGAGAAATATTTTTTATGTTGATGAAGAGTTGGACATGGGATTTGTTATCACATACCATGTGTTTGCTCTGTCTCCTTGCAACTTTCTTGCACTTTTTGTTTGTTTTTTATTCTCTTTTCCAGTATAATAAGTATGCATATATGAACTTTTTTTTTTACAGGTCACTGTGTGCATTTCATGTGTAGTATTTTATATCTGTTATTGTATGTGTTAATGCATGTAAGTTGGTATATGTTATTTTTTTGTATTGTCTCTCTTCTGTTTTCTTTCAGATGGCGGTCGACAAGTATTTTTCATGCTGAAGATGAGTTTGGCATCGGATTTGTTATAACATCTATTTGTTCTTTCTCCTTGCAACTTTCTTACTCTTTTTGTCTTACTTTTTTTTTCTCTTTTTCAGTATGATATGTATGCATATATAAACAATCTTTTTTCACAGGTCACTTTGTGTGCACTTCATGGGTAGTATTTTATATCTGTTATGGTATGTGGTAATGCATGTAAATTGGTACCTCTTTTTTTGTGTTGTCACTCTTCTGTTTTCTTACAGATGGCGGTCGACAAGTGTTTTTCATGGTGAAGAAGAGTTGTGCATGTGAATTGGTATGGTGGTCGCAGTTGCGCGTATTTGTGTTTTCACATTCACTGTGCAGATTTTGCACACTAACTGTTAGAGAAAATAAATCTGGAGAGGAATAGGGTGGCTATTGGGGAGGAGGAGGCCACAGTACAGGGTGGGCCATTTATATGGATACACCTTAATTTGGCTATTTATATGGGTACATAATTGTATGTGAATGGTGAAATTAACAAACAAAATCACCACTATTGGTCTTACACTAACCCACATTGGATAGATCCCTCCAAGACTGTTGGAACAAAAAAATTGGTGGTATGATGTTGTATATGGGGTGTATACATAGATCAGGTGTATCCATATAAATGGCCCACCCTGTAGTATCCTTTAGTTTTGCAATGTGTAATTTTTTATATCTTACATTGTATGTGTAAATGCATGTATGTTGTTTTCTCTTTTTCTGTGTTGTCTCTCTTTTGTTTTCCAGATGGAGCTCGAGAAATATTTTTTATGTTGATGAAGAGTTGGACATGGGATTTGTTATCACATACCATGTGTTTGCTCTGTCTCCTTGCAACTTTCTTGCACTTTTTGTTTGTTTTTTATTCTCTTTTCCAGTATAATAAGTATGCATATATGAACTTTTTTTTTTTTTACAGGTCACTGTGTGCATTTCATGTGTAGTATTTTATATCTGTTATTGTATGTGTTAATGCATGTAAGTTGGTATATGGGGTTTTTTTGTATTGTCTCTCTTCTGTTTTCTTTCAGATGGCGGTCGACAAGTATTTTTCATGTTGAAGAGGAGTTTGGCATCGGATTTGTTATAACATCTATTTGTTCTTTCTCCTTGCAACTTTCTTACTCTTTTTGTCTTACTTTTTTTTTCTCTTTTTCAGTATGATATGTATGCATATATAAACAATCTTTTTTCACAGGTCACTTTGTGTGCATTTCATGGGTAGTATTTTATATATGTTATGGTATGTGGTAATGCATGTAAATTGGTACCTCTTTTTTTGTGTTATCACTCTTCTGTTTTCTTACAGATGGCGGTCAACAAGTGTTTTTCATGGTGAAGAAGAGTTGTGCATGTGAATTGGTATGGCGGTCGCAGTTGCGCGTATTTGTGTCTTCACATTCACTGTGCAGATTTTGCACACTAACTGTTAAAGAAAATAAATCTGGAGAGGAATAGGGTGGCTATTGGGGAGGAGGAGGCCACAGTACAGGGTGGGCCATTTATATGGATACACCTTAATTTGGCTATTTATATGGGTACATAATTGTATGTGAATGGTGAAATTAACAAACAAAATCACCACTATTGGTCTGACACTAACCCACATTGGATAGATCCCTCCAAGACTGTTGGAACAAAAAAATTGGTGGTATGATGTTGTATCTGGGGTGTATACATAGATCAGGTGTATCTATATAAATGGCCCACCCTGTAGTATCCTTTAGTTTTGCAATGTGTAATATTTTATATCTTACATTGTATGTGTAAATGCATGTATGTTGTTTTCTCTTTTTCTGTGTTGTCTCTCTTTTGTCTTCCAGATGGAGCTCGAGAAATATTTTTTATGTTGATGAAGAGTTTGGCATGGGATTTGTTATCACATACCATGTGTTTGCTCTGTCTCCTTGCAACTTTCTTGCACTTTTTGTTTGTTTTTTATTCTCTTTTCCAGTATAATAAGTATGCATATATGAACTTTTTTTTTTTACAGGTCACTGTGTGCATTTCATGTGTAGTATTTTATATCTGTTATTGTATGTGTTAATGCATGTAAGTTGGTATATGTTATTTTTTTGTATTGTCTCTCTTCTGTTTTCTTTCAGATGGCGGTCGACAAGTATTTTTCATGCTGAAGAGGAGTTTGGCATCGGATTTGTTATAACATCTATTTGTTCTTTCTCCTTGCAACTTTCTTACTCTTTTTGTCTTACTTTTTTTTCCCTCTTTTTCAGTATGATATGTATGCATATATAAACAATCTTTTTTCACAGGTCACTTTGTGTGCATTTCATGGGTAGTATTTTATAACTGTTATTGTATGTGGTAATGCATGTAGATTGGTACCTCTTTTTTGTGTTGTCTCTCTTCTGTTTTCTTACAGATGGCGGTCGACAAGTGTTTTTCATGGTGAAGAAGAGTTGTGCATGTGAATTGATATGGTGGTCGCCGTTGCGCGTATTTGTGTTTTCACATTCACTGAGCAGATTTTGCACACTAACTGTTAAAGAAAATAAATCTGGAGAGGAATAGGGTGGCTATTGGGGAGGAGGAGGCCACAGTACAGGGTGGGCCATTTATATGGATACAGCTAAATTTGGCTATTTATATAGGTACATAATTGTATGTGAATGGTGAAATTAACAAACAAAACCACCACTATTGGTCTGACACTAACCCACATTGGATAGATCCCTCCAAGACTGTTGGAACAAAAAAAATGGTGGTATGATGTTGTATATGGGGTGTATACATAGATCAGGTGTATCCATATAAATGGCCCACCCTGTAGTATCCTTTAGTTTTGCAATGTGTAATATTTTATATCTTACATTGTATGTGTAAATGCAAGTATGTTGTTTTCTCTTTTTCTGTGTTGTCTCTCTTTTGTCTTCCAGATGGAGCTCGAGAAATATTTTTTATGTTGATGAAGAGTTGGACATGGGATTTGTTATCACATACCATGTGTTTGCTCTGTCTCCTTGTAACTTTCTTGCACTTTTTGTTTGTTTTTTATTCTCTTTTCCAGTATAATAAGTATGCATATATGAACTTTTTTTTTTTTTACAGGTCACTGTGTGCATTTCATGTGTAGTATTTTATATCTGTTATTGTATGTGTTAATGCATGTAAGTTGGTATATGGGGTTTTTTTGTATTGTCTCTCTTCTGTTTTCTTTCAGATGGCGGTCGACAAGTATTTTTCATGTTGAAGAGGAGTTTGGCATCGGATTTGTTATAACATCTATTTGTTCTTTCTCCTTGCAACTTTCTTACTCTTTTTGTCTTACTTTTTTTTTCTCTTTTTCAGTATGATATGTATGCATATATAAACAATCTTTTTTCACAGGTCACTTTGTGTGCATTTCATGGGTAGTATTTTATATATGTTATGGTATGTGGTAATGCATGTAAATTGGTACCTCTTTTTTTGTGTTATCACTCTTCTGTTTTCTTACAGATGGCGGTCAACAAGTGTTTTTCATGGTGAAGAAGAGTTGTGCATGTGAATTGGTATGGCGGTCGCAGTTGCGCGTATTTGTGTCTTCACATTCACTGTGCAGATTTTGCACACTAACTGTTAAAGAAAATAAATCTGGAGAGGAATAGGGTGGCTATTGGGGAGGAGGAGGCCACAGTACAGGGTGGGCCATTTATATGGATACACCTTAATTTGGCTATTTATATGGGTACATAATTGTATGTGAATGGTGAAATTAACAAACAAAATCACCACTATTGGTCTGACACTAACCCACATTGGATAGATCCCTCCAAGACTGTTGGAACAAAAAAATTGGTGGTATGATGTTGTATCTGGGGTGTATACATAGATCAGGTGTATCTATATAAATGGCCCACCCTGTAGTATCCTTTAGTTTTGCAATGTGTAATATTTTATATCTTACATTGTATGTGTAAATGCATGTATGTTGTTTTCTCTTTTTCTGTGTTGTCTCTCTTTTGTCTTCCAGATGGAGCTCGAGAAATATTTTTTATGTTGATGAAGAGTTGGACATGGGATTTGTTATCACATACCATGTGTTTGCTCTGTCTCCTTGCAACTTTCTTGCACTTTTTGTTTGTTTTTTATTCTCTTTTCCAGTATAATAAGTATGCATATATGAACTTTTTTTTTTACAGGTCACTGTGTGCATTTCATGTGTAGTATTTTATATCTGTTATTGTATGTGTTAATGCATGTAAGTTGGTATATGTTATTTTTTTGTATTGTCTCTCTTCTGTTTTCTTTCAGATGGCGGTCGACAAGTATTTTTCATGCTGAAGAGGAGTTTGGCATCGGATTTGTTATAACATCTATTTGTTCTTTCTCCTTGCAACTTTCTTACTCTTTTTGTCTTACTTTTTTTTCCCTCTTTTTCAGTATGATATGTATGCATATATAAACAATCTTTTTTCACAGGTCACTTTGTGTGCATTTCATGGGTAGTATTTTATAACTGTTATTGTATGTGGTAATGCATGTAGATTGGTACCTCTTTTTTGTGTTGTCTCTCTTCTGTTTTCTTACAGATGGCGGTCGACAAGTGTTTTTCATGGTGAAGAAGAGTTGTGCATGTGAATTGATATGGTGGTCGCCGTTGCGCGTATTTGTGTTTTCACATTCACTGAGCAGATTTTGCACACTAACTGTTAAAGAAAATAAATCTGGAGAGGAATAGGGTGGCTATTGGGGAGGAGGAGGCCACAGTACAGGGTGGGCCATTTATATGGATACAGCTAAATTTGGCTATTTATATAGGTACATAATTGTATGTGAATGGTGAAATTAACAAACAAAACCACCACTATTGGTCTGACACTAACCCACATTGGATAGATCCCTCCAAGACTGTTGGAACAAAAAAAATGGTGGTATGATGTTGTATATGGGGTGTATACATAGATCAGGTTTATCCATATAAATGGCCCACCCTGTAGTATCCTTTAGTTTTGCAATGTGTAATATTTTATATCTTACATTGTATGTGTAAATGCAAGTATGTTGTTTTCTCTTTTTCTGTGTTGTCTCTCTTTTGTCTTCCAGATGGAGCTCGAGAAATATTTTTTATGTTGATGAAGAGTTGGACATGGGATTTGTTATCACATACCATGTGTTTGCTCTGTCTCCTTGTAACTTTCTTGCACTTTTTGTTTGTTTTGTATTCTCTTTTCCAGTATAATAAGTATGCATATATGAACTTTTTTTTTTACAGGTCACTGTGTGCATTTCATGTGTAGTATTTTATATCTGTTATTGTATGTGTTAATGCATGTAAGTTGGTATATGGGGTTTTTTTTGTATTGTCTCTCTTCTGTTTTCTTTCAGATGGCGGTCGACAAGTATTTTTCATGCTGAAGAGGAGTTTGGCATTGGATTTGTTATAACATCTATTTGTTCTTTCTCCTTGCAACTTTCTTACTCTTTTTGTCTTACTTTTTTTTTCTCTTTTTCAGTATGATATGTATGCATATATAAACAATCTTTTTTCACAGGTCACATTGTGTGCATTTCATGGGTAGTATTTTATAACTGTTATTGTATGTGGTAATGCATGTAAATTGGTACCTCTTTTTTGTGTTGTCTCTCTTCTGTTTTCTTACAGATGGCGGTCGACAAGTGTTTTTCATGGTGAAGAGGAGTTTGGCATCGGATTTGTTATAACATCTATTTGTTCTTTTTCCTTGCAACTTTCTTACTCTTTTTGTCTTACTTTTTTTTCTCTTTTTCAGTACGATATGTATGCATATATAAACAATCTTTTTTCACAGGCCACTTTGTGTGCACTTCATGGGTAGTATTTTATATCTGTTATGGTATGTGGTAATGCATGTAAATTGGTACCTCTTTTTTTGTGTTGTCACTCTTCTGTTTTCTTACAGATGGCGGTCGACAAGTGTTTTTCATGGTGAAGAAGAGTTGTGCATGTGAATTGGTATGGTGGTCGCAGTTGCGCGTATTTGTGTTTTCACATTCACTGTGCAGATTTTGCACACTAACTGTTAAAGAAAATAAATCTGGAGAGGAATAGGGTGGCTATTGGGGAGGAGGAGGCCACAGTACAGGGTGGGCCATTTATATGGATACACCTTAATTTGGCTATTTATATGGGTACATAATTGTATGTGAATGGTGAAATTAACAAACAAAATCACCACTATTGGTCTTACACTAACCCACATTGGATAGATCCCTCCAAGACTGTTGGAACAAAAAAATTGGTGGCATGATGTTGTATATGGGGTGTATACATAGATTAGGTGTATCCATATAAATGGCCCACCCTGTAGTATCCTTTAGTTTTGCAATGTGTAATATTTTATATCTTACATTGTATGTGTAAATGCATGTATGTTGTTTTCTCTTTTTCTGTGTTGTCTCTCTTTTGTCTTCCAGATGGAGCTCGAGAAATATTTTTTATGTTGATGAAGAGTTGGACATGGGATTTGTTATCACATACCATGTGTTTGCTCTGTCTCCTTGCAACTTTCTTGCACTTTTTGTTTGTTTTTTATTCTCTTTTCCAGTATAATAAGTATGCATATATGAACTTTTTTTTTTTACAGGTCACTGTGTGCATTTCATGTGTAGTATTTTATATCTGTTATTGTATGTGTTAATGCATGTAAGTTAGTATATGGGTTTTTTCTGTATTGTCTCTCTTCTGTTTTCTTTCAGATGGCGGTCAACAAGTGTTTTTCATGGTGAAGAAGAGTTGTGCATGTGAATTGGTATGGCAGTCGCAGTTGCGCGTATTTGTGTCTTCACATTCACTGTGCAGATTTTGCACACTAACTGTTAAAGGAAAATAAATCTGGAGTGGAATAGGGTGGCTATTGGGGAGGAGGAGGCCACAGTACAGGGTGGGCCATTTATATGGATACACCTTAATTTGGCTATTTATATGGGTACATAATTGTATGTGAATGGTGAAATTAACAAACAAAATCACCACTATTGGTCTGACACTAACCCACATTGGATAGATCCCTCCAAGACTGTTGGAACAAAAAAATTGGTGGTATGATGTTGTATCTGGGGTGTATACATAGATCAGGTGTATCCATATAAATGGCCCACCCTGTAGTATCCTTTAGTTTTGCAATGTGTAATATTTTATATCTTACATTGTATGTGTAAATGCATGTATGTTGTTTTCTCTTTTTCTGTGCTGTCTCTCTTTTGTCTTCCAGATGGAGCTCGAGAAATATTTTTTATGTTGATGAAGAGTTGGGCATGGGATTTGTTATCACATACCATGTGTTTGCTCTGTCTCCTTGCAACTTTCTTGCACTTTTTGTTTGTTTTTTATTCTCTTTTCCAGTATAATAAGTATGCATATATGAACTTTTTTTTTTACAGGTCACTGTGTGCATTTCATGTGTAGTATTTTATATCTGTTATTGTATGTGTTAATGCATGTAAGTTGGTATATGGGGTTTTTTGTATTGTCTCTCTTCTGTTTTCTTTCAGATGGCGGTCGACAAGTGTTTTTCATGGTGAAGAGGAGTTTGGCATCGGATTTGTTATAACATCTATTTGTTCTTTTTCCTTGCAACTTTCTTACTCTTTTTGTCTTACTTTTTTTTCTCTTTTTCAGTATGATATGTATGCATATATAAACAATCTTTTTTCACAGGTCACTTTGTGTGCACTTCATGGGTAGTATTTTATATCTGTTATGGTATGTGGTAATGCATGTAAATTGGTACCTCTTTTTTTGTGTTGTCACTCTTCTGTTTTCTTACAGATGGCGGTCGACAAGTGTTTTTCATGGTGAAGAAGAGTTGTGCATGTGAATTGGTATGGTGGTCGCAGTTGCGCGTATTTGTGTTTTCACATTCACTGTGCAGATTTTGCACACTAACTGTTAGAGAAAATAAATCTGGAGAGGAATAGGGTGGCTATTGGGGAGGAGGAGGCCACAGTACAGGGTGGGCCATTTATATGGATACACCTTAATTTGGCTATTTATATGGGTACATAATTGTATGTGAATGGTGAAATTAACAAACAAAATCACCACTATTGGTCTTACACTAACCCACATTGGATAGATCCCTCCAAGACTGTTGGAACAAAAAAATTGGTGGTATGATGTTGTATATGGGGTGTATACATAGATCAGGTGTATCTATATAAATGGCCCACCCTGTAGTATCCTTTAGTTTTGCAATGTGTAATATTTTATATCTTACATTGTATGTGTAAATGCATGTATGTTGTTTTCTCTTTTTCTGTGTTGTCTCTCTTTTGTTTTCCAGATGGAGCTCGAGAAATATTTTTTATGTTGATGAAGAGTTGGACATGGGATTTGTTATCACATACCATGTGTTTGCTCTGTCTCCTTGCAACTTTCTTGCACTTTTTGTTTGTTTTTTATTCTTTTTTCCAGTATAATAAGTATGCATATATGAACTTTTTTTTTTTACAGGTCACTGTGTGCATTTCATGTGTAGTATTTTATATCTGTTATTGTATGTGTTAATGCATGTAAGTTGGTATATGGGTTTTTTTTGTATTGTCTCTCTTCTGTTTTCTTTCAGATGGCGGTCGACAAGTATTTTTCATGTTGAAGAGGAGTTTGGCATCGGATTTGTTATAACATCTATTTGTTCTTTCTCCTTGCAACTTTCTTACTCTTTTTGTCTTACTTTTTTTTTCTCTTTTTCAGTATGATATGTATGCATATATAAACAATCTTTTTTCACAGGTCACTTTGTGTGCATTTCATGGGTAGTATTTTATATATGTTATGGTATGTGGTAATGCATGTAAATTGGTACCTCTTTTTTTGTGTTATCACTCTTCTGTTTTCTTACAGATGGCGGTCAACAAGTGTTTTTCATGGTGAAGAAGAGTTGTGCATGTGAATTGGTATGGCGGTCGCAGTTGCGCGTATTTGTGTCTTCACATTCACTGTGCAGATTTTGCACACTAACTGTTAAAGAAAATAAATCTGGAGAGGAATAGGGTGGCTATTGGGGAGGAGGAGGCCACAGTACAGGGTGGGCCATTTATATGGATACACCTTAATTTGGCTATTTATATGGGTACATAATTGTATGTGAATGGTGAAATTAACAAACAAAATCACCACTATTGGTCTGACACTAACCCACATTGGATAGATCCCTCCAAGACTGTTGGAACAAAAAAATTGGTGGTATGATGTTGTATCTGGGGTGTATACATAGGTCAGGTGTATCTATATAAATGGCCCACCCTGTAGTATCCTTTAGTTTTGCAATGTGTAATATTTTATATCTTACATTGTATGTGTAAATGCATGTATGTTGTTTTCTCTTTTTCTGTGTTGTCTCTCTTTTGTCTTCCAGATGGAGCTCGAGAAATATTTTTTATGTTGATGAAGAGTTGGGCATGGGGTTTGTTATCACATACCATGTGTTTGCTCTGTCTCCTTGCAACTTTCTTGCACTTTTTGTTTGTTTTTTATTCTCTTTTCCAGTATAATAAGTATGCATATATGAACTTTTTTTTTTTACAGGTCACTGTGTGCATTTCATGTGTAGTATTTTATATCTGTTATTGTATGTGTTAATGCATGTAAGTTGGTATATGTTATTTTTTTGTATTGTCTCTCTTCTGTTTTCTTTCAGATGGCGGTCGACAAGTATTTTTCATGCTGAAGAGGAGTTTGGCATCGGATTTGTTATAACATCTATTTGTTCTTTCTCCTTGCAACTTTCTTACTCTTTTTGTCTTACTTTTTTTTCCCTCTTTTTCAGTATGATATGTATGCATATATAAACAATCTTTTTTCACAGGTCACTTTGTGTGCATTTCATGGGTAGTATTTTATAACTGTTATTGTATGTGGTAATGCATGTAGATTGGTACCTCTTTTTTGTGTTGTCTCTCTTCTGTTTTCTTACAGATGGCGGTCGACAAGTGTTTTTCATGGTGAAGAGGAGTTTGGCATCGGATTTGTTATAACATCTATTTGTTCTTTTTCCTTGCAACTTTCTTACTCTTTTTGTCTTACTTTTTTTTCTCTTTTTCAGTACGATATGTATGCATATATAAACAATCTTTTTTCACAGGCCACTTTGTGTGCACTTCATGGGTAGTATTTTATATCTGTTATGGTATGTGGTAATGCATGTAAATTGGTACCTCTTTTTTTGTGTTGTCACTCTTCTGTTTTCTTACAGATGGCGGTCGACAAGTGTTTTTCATGGTGAAGAAGAGTTGTGCATGTGAATTGGTATGGTGGTCGCAGTTGCGCGTATTTGTGTTTTCACATTCACTGTGCAGATTTTGCACACTAACTGTTAAAGAAAATAAATCTGGAGAGGAATAGGGTGGCTATTGGGGAGGAGGAGGCCACAGTACAGGGTGGGCCATTTATATGGATACACCTTAATTTGGCTATTTATATGGGTACATAATTGTATGTGAATGGTGAAATTAACAAACAAAATCACCACTATTGGTCTTACACTAACCCACATCGGATAGATCCCTCCAAGACTGTTGGAACAAAAAAATTGGTGGCATGATGTTGTATATGGGGTGTATACATAGATCAGGTGTATCTATATAAATGGCCCACCCTGTAGTATCCTTTAGTTTTGCAATGTGTAATATTTTATATCTTACATTGTATGTGTAAATGCATGTATGTTGTTTTCTCTTTTTCTGTGTTGTCTCTCTTTTGTTTTCCAGATGGAGCTCGAGAAATATTTTTTATGTTGATGAAGAGTTGGACATGGGATTTGTTATCACATACCATGTGTTTGCTCTGTCTCCTTGCAACTTTCTTGCACTTTTTGTTTGTTTTTTATTCTTTTTTCCAGTATAATAAGTATGCATATATGAACTTTTTTTTTTTACAGGTCACTGTGTGCATTTCATGTGTAGTATTTTATATCTGTTATTGTATGTGTTAATGCATGTAAGTTGGTATATGGGTTTTTTTTGTATTGTCTCTCTTCTGTTTTCTTTCAGATGGCGGTCGACAAGTATTTTTCATGTTGAAGAGGAGTTTGGCATCGGATTTGTTATAACATCTATTTGTTCTTTCTCCTTGCAACTTTCTTACTCTTTTTGTCTTACTTTTTTTTTCTCTTTTTCAGTATGATATGTATGCATATATAAACAATCTTTTTTCACAGGTCACTTTGTGTGCATTTCATGGGTAGTATTTTATATATGTTATGGTATGTGGTAATGCATGTAAATTGGTACCTCTTTTTTTGTGTTATCACTCTTCTGTTTTCTTACAGATGGCGGTCAACAAGTGTTTTTCATGGTGAAGAAGAGTTGTGCATGTGAATTGGTATGGCGGTCGCAGTTGCGCGTATTTGTGTTTTCACATTCACTGAGCAGATTTTGCACACTAACTGTTAAAGAAAATAAATCTGGAGAGGAATAGGGTGGCTATTGGGGAGGAGGAGGCCACAGTACAGGGTG
Organism: Hyperolius riggenbachi; assembly: GCF_040937935.1. Taxonomy (NCBI): domain Eukaryota; kingdom Metazoa; phylum Chordata; class Amphibia; order Anura; family Hyperoliidae; genus Hyperolius; species Hyperolius riggenbachi. The sequence continues at coordinate 358,427,330 of NC_090648.1, read as the reverse complement.
GGCCATTTATATGGATACAGCTAAATTTGGCTATTTATATAGGTACATAATTGTATGTGAATGGTGAAATTAACAAACAAAATCACCACTATTGGTCTGACACTAACCCACATTGGATAGATCCCTCCAAGACTGTTGGAACAAAAAAATTGGTGGTATGATGTTGTATCTGGGGTGTATACATAGATCAGGTGTATCTATATAAATGGCCCACCCTGTAGTATCCTTTAGTTTTGCAATGTGTAATATTTTATATCTTACATTGTATGTGTAAATGCATGTATGTTGTTTTCTCTTTTTCTGTGTTGTCTCTCTTTTGTCTTTCAGATGGAGCTCGAGAAATATTTTTTATGTTGATGAAGAGTTGGGCATGGGATTTGTTATCACATACCATGTGTTTGCTCTGTCTCCTTGCAACTTTCTTGCACTTTTTGTTTGTTTTTTATTCTCTTTTCCAGTATAATAAGTATGCATATATGAACTTTTTTTTTTTACAGGTCACTGTGTGCATTTCATGTGTAGTATTTTATATCTGTTATTGTATGTGTTAATGCATGTAAGTTGGTATTTGTTTTTTTTTGTATTGTCTCTCTTCTGTTTTCTTTCAGATGGCGGTCGACAAGTATTTTTCATGCTGAAGAGGAGTTTGGCATCGGATTTGTTATAACATCTATTTGTTCTTTCTCCTTGCAACTTTCTTACTCTTTTTGTCTTACTTTTTTTTTCTCTTTTTCAGTATGATATGTATGCATATATAAACAATCTTTTTTCACAGGTCACTTTGTGTGCATTTCATGGGTAGTATTTTATAACTGTTATTGTATGTGGTAATGCATGTAGATTGGTACCTCTTTTTTGTGTTGTCTCTCTTCTGTTTTCTTACAGATGGCGGTCGACAAGTGTTTTTCATGGTGAAGAAGAGTTGTGCATGTGAATTGGTATGGTGGTCGCCGTTGCGCGTATTTGTGTTTTCACATTCACTGAGCAGATTTTGCACACTAACTGTTAAAGAAAATAAATCTGGAGAGGAATAGGGTGGCTATTGGGGAGGAGGAGGCCACAGTACAGGGTGGGCCATTTATATGGATACAGCTAAATTTGGCTATTTATATAGGTACATAATTGTATGTGAATGGTGAAATTAACAAACAAAACCACCACTATTGGTCTGACACTAACCCACATTGGATAGATCCCTCCAAGACTGTTGGAACAAAAAAAATGGTGGTATGATGTTGTATATGGGGTGTATACATAGATCAGGTGTATCCATATAAATGGCCCACCCTGTAGTTTCCTTTAGTTTTGCAATGTGTAATTTTTTATATCTTACATTGTATGTGTAAATGCATGTATGTTGTTTTCTCTTTTTCTGTGTTGTCTCTCTTTTGTTTTCCAGATGGAGCTCGAGAAATATTTTTTATGTTGATGAAGAGTTGGACATGGGATTTGTTATCACATACCATGTGTTTGCTCTGTCTCCTTGCAACTTTCTTGCACTTTTTTTTTTTTTTATTCTCTTTTCCAGTATAATAAGTATGCATATATGAACTTTTTGTTTTTTACAGGTCACTGTGTGCATTTCATGTGTAGTATTTTATATCTGTTATTGTATGTGTTAATGCATGTAAGTTGGTATATGGGGGTTTTTTGTATTGTCTCTCTTCTGTTTTCTTTCAGATGGCGGTCGACAAGTATTTTTCATGTTGAAGAGGAGTTTGGCATCGGATTTGTTATAACATCTATTTGTTCTTTCTCCTTGCAACTTTCTTACTCTTTTTGTCTTACTTTTTTTTTCTCTTTTTCAGTATGATATGTATGCATATATAAACAATCTTTTTTCACAGGTCACTTTGTGTGCATTTCATGGGTAGTATTTTATATATGTTATGGTATGTTGTAATGCATGTAAATTGGTACCTCTTTTTTTGTGTTATCACTCTTCTGTTTTCTTACAGATGGCGGTCAACAAGTGTTTTTCATGGTGAAGAAGAGTTGTGCATGTGAATTGGTATGGCGGTCGCAGTTGCGCGTATTTGTGTCTTCACATTCACTGTGCAGATTTTGCACACTAACTGTTAAAGAAAATAAATCTGGAGAGGAATAGGGTGGCTATTGGGGAGGAGGAGGCCACAGTACAGGGTGGGCCATTTATATGGATACACCTTAATTTGGCTATTTATATGGGTACATAATTGTATGTGAATGGTGAAATTAACAAACAAAATCACCACTATTGGTCTGACACTAACCCACATTGGATAGATCCCTCCAAGACTGTTGGAACAAAAAAATTGGTGGTATGATGTTGTATCTGGGGTGTATACATAGATCAGGTGTATCTATATAAATGGCCCACCCTGTAGTATCCTTTAGTTTTGCAATGTGTAATATTTTATATCTTACATTGTATGTGTAAATGCATGTATGTTGTTTTCTCTTTTTCTGTGTTGTCTCTCTTTTGTCTTCCAGATGGAGCTCGAGAAATATTTTTTATGTTGATGAAGAGTTGGGCATGGGGTTTGTTATCACATACCATGTGTTTGCTCTGTCTCCTTGCAACTTTCTTGCACTTTTTGTTTGTTTTTTATTCTCTTTTCCAGTATAATAAGTATGCATATATGAACTTTTTTTTTTTACAGGTCACTGTGTGCATTTCATGTGTAGTATTTTATATCTGTTATTGTATGTGTTAATGCATGTAAGTTGGTATATGTTATTTTTTTGTATTGTCTCTCTTCTGTTTTCTTTCAGATGGCGGTCGACAAGTATTTTTCATGCTGAAGAGGAGTTTGGCATCGGATTTGTTATAACATCTATTTGTTCTTTCTCCTTGCAACTTTCTTACTCTTTTTGTCTTACTTTTTTTTCCCTCTTTTTCAGTATGATATGTATGCATATATAAACAATCTTTTTTCACAGGTCACTTTGTGTGCATTTCATGGGTAGTATTTTATAACTGTTATTGTATGTGGTAATGCATGTAGATTGGTACCTCTTTTTTGTGTTGTCTCTCTTCTGTTTTCTTACAGATGGCGGTCGACAAGTGTTTTTCATGGTGAAGAGGAGTTTGGCATCGGATTTGTTATAACATCTATTTGTTCTTTTTCCTTGCAACTTTCTTACTCTTTTTGTCTTACTTTTTTTTCTCTTTTTCAGTACGATATGTATGCATATATAAACAATCTTTTTTCACAGGCCACTTTGTGTGCACTTCATGGGTAGTATTTTATATCTGTTATGGTATGTGGTAATGCATGTAAATTGGTACCTCTTTTTTTGTGTTGTCACTCTTCTGTTTTCTTACAGATGGCGGTCGACAAGTGTTTTTCATGGTGAAGAAGAGTTGTGCATGTGAATTGGTATGGTGGTCGCAGTTGCGCGTATTTGTGTTTTCACATTCACTGTGCAGATTTTGCACACTAACTGTTAAAGAAAATAAATCTGGAGAGGAATAGGGTGGCTATTGGGGAGGAGGAGGCCACAGTACAGGGTGGGCCATTTATATGGATACACCTTAATTTGGCTATTTATATGGGTACATAATTGTATGTGAATGGTGAAATTAACAAACAAAATCACCACTATTGGTCTTACACTAACCCACATCGGATAGATCCCTCCAAGACTGTTGGAACAAAAAAATTGGTGGCATGATGTTGTATATGGGGTGTATACATAGATCAGGTGTATCTATATAAATGGCCCACCCTGTAGTATCCTTTAGTTTTGCAATGTGTAATATTTTATATCTTACATTGTATGTGTAAATGCATGTATGTTGTTTTCTCTTTTTCTGTGTTGTCTCTCTTTTGTTTTCCAGATGGAGCTCGAGAAATATTTTTTATGTTGATGAAGAGTTGGACATGGGATTTGTTATCACATACCATGTGTTTGCTCTGTCTCCTTGCAACTTTCTTGCACTTTTTGTTTGTTTTTTATTCTTTTTTCCAGTATAATAAGTATGCATATATGAACTTTTTTTTTTTACAGGTCACTGTGTGCATTTCATGTGTAGTATTTTATATCTGTTATTGTATGTGTTAATGCATGTAAGTTGGTATATGGGTTTTTTTTGTATTGTCTCTCTTCTGTTTTCTTTCAGATGGCGGTCGACAAGTATTTTTCATGTTGAAGAGGAGTTTGGCATCGGATTTGTTATAACATCTATTTGTTCTTTCTCCTTGCAACTTTCTTACTCTTTTTGTCTTACTTTTTTTTTCTCTTTTTCAGTATGATATGTATGCATATATAAACAATCTTTTTTCACAGGTCACTTTGTGTGCATTTCATGGGTAGTATTTTATATATGTTATGGTATGTGGTAATGCATGTAAATTGGTACCTCTTTTTTTGTGTTATCACTCTTCTGTTTTCTTACAGATGGCGGTCAACAAGTGTTTTTCATGGTGAAGAAGAGTTGTGCATGTGAATTGGTATGGCGGTCGCAGTTGCGCGTATTTGTGTTTTCACATTCACTGAGCAGATTTTGCACACTAACTGTTAAAGAAAATAAATCTGGAGAGGAATAGGGTGGCTATTGGGGAGGAGGAGGCCACAGTACAGGGTGGGCCATTTATATGGATACAGCTAAATTTGGCTATTTATATAGGTACATAATTGTATGTGAATGGTGAAATTAACAAACAAAATCACCACTATTGGTCTGACACTAACCCACATTGGATAGATCCCTCCAAGACTGTTGGAACAAAAAAATTGGTGGTATGATGTTGTATCTGGGGTGTATACATAGATCAGGTTTATCTATATAAATGGCCCACCCTGTAGTATCCTTTAGTTTTGCAATGTGTAATATTTTATATCTTACATTGTATGTGTAAATGCATGTATGTTGTTTTCTCTTTTTCTGTGTTGTCTCTCTTTTGTCTTCCAGATGGAGCTCGAGAAATATTTTTTATGTTGATGAAGAGTTGGGCATGGGATTTGTTATCACATACCATGTGTTTGCTCTGTCTCCTTGCAACTTTCTTGCACTTTTTGTTTGTTTTTTATTCTCTTTTCCAGTATAATAAGTATGCATATATGAACTTTTTTTTTTTACAGGTCACTGTGTGCATTTCATGTGTAGTATTTTATATCTGTTATTGTATGTGTTAATGCATGTAAGTTGGTATATGTTTTTTTTTGTATTGTCTCTCTTCTGTTTTCTTTCAGATGGCGGTCGACAAGTATTTTTCATGCTGAAGAGGAGTTTGGCATCGGATTTGTTATAACATCTATTTGTTCTTTCTCCTTGCAACTTTCTTACTCTTTTTGTCTTACTTTTTTTTTCTCTTTTTCAGTATGATATGTATGCATATATAAACAATCTTTTTTCACAGGTCACTTTGTGTGCATTTCATGGGTAGTATTTTATAACTGTTATTGTATGTGGTAATGCATGTAGATTGGTACCTCTTTTTTGTGTTGTCTCTCTTCTGTTTTCTTACAGATGGCGGTCGACAAGTGTTTTTCATGGTGAAGAAGAGTTGTGCATGTGAATTGGTATGGTGGTCGCCGTTGCGCGTATTTGTGTTTTCACATTCACTGAGCAGATTTTGCACACTAACTGTTAAAGAAAATAAATCTGGAGAGGAATAGGGTGGCTATTGGGGAGGAGGAGGCCACAGTACAGGGTGGGCCATTTATATGGATACAGCTAAATTTGGCTATTTATATAGGTACATAATTGTATGTGAATGGTGAAATTAACAAACAAAACCACCACTATTGGTCTGACACTAACCCACATTGGATAGATCCCTCCAAGACTGTTGGAACAAAAAAAATGGTGGTATGATGTTGTATATGGGGTGTATACATAGATCAGGTGTATCCATATAAATGGCCCACCCTGTAGTTTCCTTTAGTTTTGCAATGTGTAATTTTTTATATCTTACATTGTATGTGTAAATGCATGTATGTTGTTTTCTCTTTTTCTGTGTTGTCTCTCTTTTGTTTTCCAGATGGAGCTCGAGAAATATTTTTTATGTTGATGAAGAGTTGGACATGGGATTTGTTATCACATACCATGTGTTTGCTCTGTCTCCTTGCAACTTTCTTGCACTTTTTTTTTTTTTTTAATTCTCTTTTCCAGTATAATAAGTATGCATATATGAACTTTTTGTTTTTTACAGGTCACTGTGTGCATTTCATGTGTAGTATTTTATATCTGTTATTGTATGTGTTAATGCATGTAAGTTGGTATATGGGGGTTTTTTGTATTGTCTCTCTTCTGTTTTCTTTCAGATGGCGGTCGACAAGTATTTTTCATGTTGAAGAGGAGTTTGGCATCGGATTTGTTATAACATCTATTTGTTCTTTCTCCTTGCAACTTTCTTACTCTTTTTGTCTTACTTTTTTTTTCTCTTTTTCAGTATGATATGTATGCATATATAAACAATCTTTTTTCACAGGTCACTTTGTGTGCATTTCATGGGTAGTATTTTATATATGTTATGGTATGTTGTAATGCATGTAAATTGGTACCTCTTTTTTTGTGTTATCACTCTTCTGTTTTCTTACAGATGGCGGTCAACAAGTGTTTTTCATGGTGAAGAAGAGTTGTGCATGTGAATTGGTATGGCGGTCGCAGTTGCGCGTATTTGTGTCTTCACATTCACTGTGCAGATTTTGCACACTAACTGTTAAAGAAAATAAATCTGGAGAGGAATAGGGTGGCTATTGGGGAGGAGGAGGCCACAGTACAGGGTGGGCCATTTATATGGATACACCTTAATTTGGCTATTTATATGGGTACATAATTGTATGTGAATGGTGAAATTAACAAACAAAATCACCACTATTGGTCTGACACTAACCCACATTGGATAGATCCCTCCAAGACTGTTGGAACAAAAAAATTGGTGGTATGATGTTGTATCTGGGGTGTATACATAGATCAGGTGTATCTATATAAATGGCCCACCCTGTAGTATCCTTTAGTTTTGCAATGTGTAATATTTTATATCTTACATTGTATGTGTAAATGCATGTATGTTGTTTTCTCTTTTTCTGTGTTGTCTCTCTTTTGTTTTCCAGATGGAGCTCGAGAAATATTTTTTATGTTGATGAAGAGTTGGACATGGGATTTGTTATCACATACCATGTGTTTGCTCTGTCTCCTTGCAACTTTCTTGCACTTTTTGTTTGTTTTTTATTCTTTTTTCCAGTATAATAAGTATGCATATATGAACTTTTTTTTTTTACAGGTCACTGTGTGCATTTCATGTGTAGTATTTTATATCTGTTATTGTATGTGTTAATGCATGTAAGTTGGTATATGGGTTTTTTTTGTATTGTCTCTCTTCTGTTTTCTTTCAGATGGCGGTCGACAAGTATTTTTCATGTTGAAGAGGAGTTTGGCATCGGATTTGTTATAACATCTATTTGTTCTTTCTCCTTGCAACTTTCTTACTCTTTTTGTCTTACTTTTTTTTTCTCTTTTTCAGTATGATATGTATGCATATATAAACAATCTTTTTTCACAGGTCACTTTGTGTGCATTTCATGGGTAGTATTTTATATATGTTATGGTATGTGGTAATGCATGTAAATTGGTACCTCTTTTTTTGTGTTATCACTCTTCTGTTTTCTTACAGATGGCGGTCAACAAGTGTTTTTCATGGTGAAGAAGAGTTGTGCATGTGAATTGGTATGGCGGTCGCAGTTGCGCGTATTTGTGTCTTCACATTCACTGTGCAGATTTTGCACACTAACTGTTAAAGAAAATAAATCTGGAGAGGAATAGGGTGGCTATTGGGGAGGAGGAGGCCACAGTACAGGGTGGGCCATTTATATGGATACACCTTAATTTGGCTATTTATATGGGTACATAATTGTATGTGAATGGTGAAATTAACAAACAAAATCACCACTATTGGTCTGACACTAACCCACATTGGATAGATCCCTCCAAGACTGTTGGAACAAAAAAATTGGTGGTATGATGTTGTATCTGGGGTGTATACATAGATCAGGTGTATCTATATAAATGGCCCACCCTGTAGTATCCTTTAGTTTTGCAATGTGTAATATTTTATATCTTACATTGTATGTGTAAATGCATGTATGTTGTTTTCTCTTTTTCTGTGTTGTCTCTCTTTTGTCTTCCAGATGGAGCTCGAGAAATATTTTTTATGTTGATGAAGAGTTGGGCATGGGATTTGTTATCACATACCATGTGTTTGCTCTGTCTCCTTGCAACTTTCTTGCACTTTTTGTTTGTTTTTTATTCTCTTTTCCAGTATAATAAGTATGCATATATGAACTTTTTTTTTTTACAGGTCACTGTGTGCATTTCATGTGTAGTATTTTATATCTGTTATTGTATGTGTTAATGCATGTAAGTTGGTATATGTTATTTTTTTGTATTGTCTCTCTTCTGTTTTCTTTCAGATGGCGGTCGACAAGTATTTTTCATGCTGAAGAGGAGTTTGGCATCGGATTTGTTATAACATCTATTTGTTCTTTCTCCTTGCAACTTTCATACTCTTTTTGTCTTACTTTTTTTTCCCTCTTTTTCAGTATGATATGTATGCATATATAAACAATCTTTTTTCACAGGTCACTTTGTGTGCATTTCATGGGTAGTATTTTATAACTGTTATTGTATGTGGTAATGCATGTAGATTGGTACCTCTTTTTTGTGTTGTCTCTCTTCTGTTTTCTTACAGATGGCGGTCGACAAGTGTTTTTCATGGTGAAGAGGAGTTTGGCATCGGATTTGTTATAACATCTATTTGTTCTTTTTCCTTGCAACTTTCTTACTCTTTTTGTCTTACTTTTTTTTCTCTTTTTCAGTACGATATGTATGCATATATAAACAATCTTTTTTCACAGGCCACTTTGTGTGCACTTCATGGGTAGTATTTTATATCTGTTATGGTATGTGGTAATGCATGTAAATTGGTACCTCTTTTTTTGTGTTGTCACTCTTCTGTTTTCTTACAGATGGCGGTCGACAAGTGTTTTTCATGGTGAAGAAGAGTTGTGCATGTGAATTGGTATGGTGGTCGCAGTTGCGCGTATTTGTGTTTTCACATTCACTGTGCAGATTTTGCACACTAACTGTTAAAGAAAATAAATCTGGAGAGGAATAGGGTGGCTATTGGGGAGGAGGAGGCCACAGTACAGGGTGGGCCATTTATATGGATACACCTTAATTTGGCTATTTATATGGGTACATAATTGTATGTGAATGGTGAAATTAACAAACAAAATCACCACTATTGGTCTTACACTAACCCACATCGGATAGATCCCTCCAAGACTGTTGGAACAAAAAAATTGGTGGCATGATGTTGTATATGGGGTGTATACATAGATCAGGTGTATCTATATAAATGGCCCACCCTGTAGTATCCTTTAGTTTTGCAATGTGTAATATTTTATATCTTACATTGTATGTGTAAATGCATGTATGTTGTTTTCTCTTTTTCTGTGTTGTCTCTCTTTTGTTTTCCAGATGGAGCTCGAGAAATATTTTTTATGTTGATGAAGAGTTGGACATGGGATTTGTTATCACATACCATGTGTTTGCTCTGTCTCCTTGCAACTTTCTTGCACTTTTTGTTTGTTTTTTATTCTTTTTTCCAGTATAATAAGTATGCATATATGAACTTTTTTTTCTTACAGGTCACTGTGTGCATTTCATGTGTAGTATTTTATATCTGTTATTGTATGTGTTAATGCATGTAAGTTGGTATATGGGTTTTTTTTGTATTGTCTCTCTTCTGTTTTCTTTCAGATGGCGGTCGACAAGTATTTTTCATGTTGAAGAGGAGTTTGGCATCGGATTTGTTATAACATCTATTTGTTCTTTCTCCTTGCAACTTTCTTACTCTTTTTGTCTTACTTTTTTTTTCTCTTTTTCAGTATGATATGTATGCATATATAAACAATCTTTTTTCACAGGTCACTTTGTGTGCATTTCATGGGTAGTATTTTATATATGTTATGGTATGTGGTAATGCATGTAAATTGGTACCTCTTTTTTTGTGTTATCACTCTTCTGTTTTCTTACAGATGGCGGTCAACAAGTGTTTTTCATGGTGAAGAAGAGTTGTGCATGTGAATTGGTATGGCGGTCGCAGTTGCGCGTATTTGTGTCTTCACATTCACTGTGCAGATTTTGCACACTAACTGTTAAAGAAAATAAATCTGGAGAGGAATAGGGTGGCTATTGGGGAGGAGGAGGCCACAGTACAGGGTGGGCCATTTATATGGATACACCTTAATTTGGCTATTTATATGGGTACATAATTGTATGTGAATGGTGAAATTAACAAACAAAATCACCACTATTGGTCTGACACTAACCCACATTGGATAGATCCCTCCAAGACTGTTGGAACAAAAAAATTGGTGGTATGATGTTGTATCTGGGGTGTATACATAGATCAGGTGTATCCATATAAATGGCCCACCCTGTAGTATCCTTTAGTTTTGCAATGTGTAATATTTTATATCTTACATTGTATGTGTAAATGCATGTATGTTGTTTTCTCTTTTTCTGTGTTGTCTCTCTTTTGTTTTCCAGATGGAGCTCGAGAAATATTTTTTATGTTGATGAAGAGTTGGACATGGGATTTGTTATCACATACCATGTGTTTGCTCTGTCTCCTTGCAACTTTCTTGCACTTTTTGTTTGTTTTTTATTCTTTTTTCCAGTATAATAAGTATGCATATATGAACTTTTTTTTTTTACAGGTCACTGTGTGCATTTCATGTGTAGTATTTTATATCTGTTATTGTATGTGTTAATGCATGTAAGTTGGTATATGGGTTTTTTTTGTATTGTCTCTCTTCTGTTTTCTTTCAGATGGCGGTCGACAAGTATTTTTCATGTTGAAGAGGAGTTTGGCATCGGATTTGTTATAACATCTATTTGTTCTTTCTCCTTGCAACTTTCTTACTCTTTTTGTCTTACTTTTTTTTTCTCTTTTTCAGTATGATATGTATGCATATATAAACAATCTTTTTTCACAGGTCACTTTGTGTGCATTTCATGGGTAGTATTTTATATATGTTATGGTATGTGGTAATGCATGTAAATTGGTACCTCTTTTTTTGTGTTATCACTCTTCTGTTTTCTTACAGATGGCGGTCAACAAGTGTTTTTCATGGTGAAGAAGAGTTGTGCATGTGAATTGGTATGGCGGTCGCAGTTGCGCGTATTTGTGTCTTCACATTCACTGTGCAGATTTTGCACACTAACTGTTAAAGAAAATAAATCTGGAGAGGAATAGGGTGGCTATTGGGGAGGAGGAGGCCACAGTACAGGGTGGGCCATTTATATGGATACACCTTAATTTGGCTATTTATATGGGTACATAATTGTATGTGAATGGTGAAATTAACAAACAAAATCACCACTATTGGTCTGACACTAACCCACATTGGATAGATCCCTCCAAGACTGTTGGAACAAAAAAATTGGTGGTATGATGTTGTATCTGGGGTGTATACATAGATCAGGTGTATCTATATAAATGGCCCACCCTGTAGTATCCTTTAGTTTTGCAATGTGTAATATTTTATATCTTACATTGTATGTGTAAATGCATGTATGTTGTTTTCTCTTTTTCTGTGTTGTCTCTCTTTTGTCTTCCAGATGGAGCTCGAGAAATATTTTTTATGTTGATGAAGAGTTGGGCATGGGATTTGTTATCACATACCATGTGTTTGCTCTGTCTCCTTGCAACTTTCTTGCACTTTTTGTTTGTTTTTTATTCTCTTTTCCAGTATAATAAGTATGCATATATGAACTTTTTTTTTTTACAGGTCACTGTGTGCATTTCATGTGTAGTATTTTATATCTGTTATTGTATGTGTTAATGCATGTAAGTTGGTATATGTTATTTTTTTGTATTGTCTCTCTTCTGTTTTCTTTCAGATGGCGGTCGACAAGTATTTTTCATGCTGAAGAGGAGTTTGGCATCGGATTTGTTATAACATCTATTTGTTCTTTCTCCTTGCAACTTTCTTACTCTTTTTGTCTTACTTTTTTTTCCCTCTTTTTCAGTATGATATGTATGCATATATAAACAATCTTTTTTCACAGGTCACTTTGTGTGCATTTCATGGGTAGTATTTTATAACTGTTATTGTATGTGGTAATGCATGTAGATTGGTACCTCTTTTTTGTGTTGTCTCTCTTCTGTTTTCTTACAGATGGCGGTCGACAAGTGTTTTTCATGGTGAAGAGGAGTTTGGCATCGGATTTGTTATAACATCTATTTGTTCTTTTTCCTTGCAACTTTCTTACTCTTTTTGTCTTACTTTTTTTTCTCTTTTTCAGTACGATATGTATGCATATATAAACAATCTTTTTTCACAGGCCACTTTGTGTGCACTTCATGGGTAGTATTTTATATCTGTTATGGTATGTGGTAATGCATGTAAATTGGTACCTCTTTTTTTGTGTTGTCACTCTTCTGTTTTCTTACAGATGGCGGTCGACAAGTGTTTTTCATGGTGAAGAAGAGTTGTGCATGTGAATTGGTATGGTGGTCGCAGTTGCGCGTATTTGTGTTTTCACATTCACTGTGCAGATTTTGCACACTAACTGTTAAAGAAAATAAATCTGGAGAGGAATAGGGTGGCTATTGGGGAGGAGGAGGCCACAGTACAGGGTGGGCCATTTATATGGATACACCTTAATTTGGCTATTTATATGGGTACATAATTGTATGTGAATGGTGAAATTAACAAACAAAATCACCACTATTGGTCTTACACTAACCCACATCGGATAGATCCCTCCAAGACTGTTGGAACAAAAAAATTGGTGGCATGATGTTGTATATGGGGTGTATACATAGATCAGGTGTATCTATATAAATGGCCCACCCTGTAGTATCCTTTAGTTTTGCAATGTGTAATATTTTATATCTTACATTGTATGTGTAAATGCATGTATGTTGTTTTCTCTTTTTCTGTGTTGTCTCTCTTTTGTTTTCCAGATGGAGCTCGAGAAATATTTTTTATGTTGATGAAGAGTTGGACATGGGATTTGTTATCACATACCATGTGTTTGCTCTGTCTCCTTGCAACTTTCTTGCACTTTTTGTTTGTTTTTTATTCTTTTTTCCAGTATAATAAGTATGCATATATGAACTTTTTTTTTTTACAGGTCACTGTGTGCATTTCATGTGTAGTATTTTATATCTGTTATTGTATGTGTTAATGCATGTAAGTTGGTATATGGGTTTTTTTTGTATTGTCTCTCTTCTGTTTTCTTTCAGATGGCGGTCGACAAGTATTTTTCATGTTGAAGAGGAGTTTGGCATCGGATTTGTTATAACATCTATTTGTTCTTTCTCCTTGCAACTTTCTTACTCTTTTTGTCTTACTTTTTTTTTCTCTTTTTCAGTATGATATGTATGCATATATAAACAATCTTTTTTCACAGGTCACTTTGTGTGCATTTCATGGGTAGTATTTTATATATGTTATGGTATGTGGTAATGCATGTAAATTGGTACCTCTTTTTTTGTGTTATCACTCTTCTGTTTTCTTACAGATGGCGGTCAACAAGTGTTTTTCATGGTGAAGAAGAGTTGTGCATGTGAATTGGTATGGCGGTCGCAGTTGCGCGTATTTGTGTTTTCACATTCACTGAGCAGATTTTGCACACTAACTGTTAAAGAAAATAAATCTGGAGAGGAATAGGGTGGCTATTGGGGAGGAGGAGGCCACAGTACAGGGTGGGCCATTTATATGGATACAGCTAAATTTGGCTATTTATATAGGTACATAATTGTATGTGAATGGTGAAATTAACAAACAAAATCACCACTATTGGTCTGACACTAACCCACATTGGATAGATCCCTCCAAGACTGTTGGAACAAAAAAATTGGTGGTATGATGTTGTATCTGGGGTGTATACATAGATCAGGTGTATCTATATAAATGGCCCACCCTGTAGTATCCTTTAGTTTTGCAATGTGTAATATTTTATATCTTACATTGTATGTGTAAATGCATGTATGTTGTTTTCTCTTTTTCTGTGTTGTCTCTCTTTTGTCTTCCAGATGGAGCTCGAGAAATATTTTTTATGTTGATGAAGAGTTGGGCATGGGATTTGTTATCACATACCATGTGTTTGCTCTGTCTCCTTGCAACTTTCTTGCACTTTTTGTTTGTTTTTTATTCTCTTTTCCAGTATAATAAGTATGCATATATGAACTTTTTTTTTTTACAGGTCACTGTGTGCATTTCATGTGTAGTATTTTATATCTGTTATTGTATGTGTTAATGCATGTAAGTTGGTATATGTTTTTTTTTGTATTGTCTCTCTTCTGTTTTCTTTCAGATGGCGGTCGACAAGTATTTTTCATGCTGAAGAGGAGTTTGGCATCGGATTTGTTATAACATCTATTTGTTCTTTCTCCTTGCAACTTTCTTACTCTTTTTGTCTTACTTTTTTTTTCTCTTTTTCAGTATGATATGTATGCATATATAAACAATCTTTTTTCACAGGTCACTTTGTGTGCATTTCATGGGTTGTATTTTATAACTGTTATTGTATGTGGTAATGCATGTAGATTGGTACCTCTTTTTTGTGTTGTCTCTCTTCTGTTTTCTTACAGATGGCGGTCGACAAGTGTTTTTCATGGTGAAGAAGAGTTGTGCATGTGAATTGGTATGGTGGTCGCCGTTGCGCGTATTTGTGTTTTCACATTCACTGAGCAGATTTTGCACACTAACTGTTAAAGAAAATAAATCTGGAGAGGAATAGGGTGGCTATTGGGGAGGAGGAGGCCACAGTACAGGGTGGGCCATTTATATGGATACAGCTAAATTTGGCTATTTATATAGGTACATAATTGTATGTGAATGGTGAAATTAACAAACAAAACCACCACTATTGGTCTGACACTAACCCACATTGGATAGATCCCTCCAAGACTGTTGGAACAAAAAAAATGGTGGTATGATGTTGTATATGGGGTGTATACATAGATCAGGTGTATCCATATAAATGGCCCACCCTGTAGTTTCCTTTAGTTTTGCAATGTGTAATTTTTTATATCTTACATTGTATGTGTAAATGCATGTATGTTGTTTTCTCTTTTTCTGTGTTGTCTCTCTTTTGTTTTCCAGATGGAGCTCGAGAAATATTTTTTATGTTGATGAAGAGTTGGACATGGGATTTGTTATCACATACCATGTGTTTGCTCTGTCTCCTTGCAACTTTCTTGCACTTTTTTTTTTTTTTTATTCTCTTTTCCAGTATAATAAGTATGCATATATGAACTTTTTGTTTTTTACAGGTCACTGTGTGCATTTCATGTGTAGTATTTTATATCTGTTATTGTATGTGTTAATGCATGTAAGTTGGTATATGGGGGTTTTTTGTATTGTCTCTCTTCTGTTTTCTTTCAGATGGCGGTCGACAAGTATTTTTCATGTTGAAGAGGAGTTTGGCATCGGATTTGTTATAACATCTATTTGTTCTTTCTCCTTGCAACTTTCTTACTCTTTTTGTCTTACTTTTTTTTTCTCTTTTTCAGTATGATATGTATGCATATATAAACAATCTTTTTTCACAGGTCACTTTGTGTGCATTTCATGGGTAGTATTTTATATATGTTATGGTATGTTGTAATGCATGTAAATTGGTACCTCTTTTTTTGTGTTATCACTCTTCTGTTTTCTTACAGATGGCGGTCAACAAGTGTTTTTCATGGTGAAGAAGAGTTGTGCATGTGAATTGGTATGGCGGTCGCAGTTGCGCGTATTTGTGTCTTCACATTCACTGTGCAGATTTTGCACACTAACTGTTAAAGAAAATAAATCTGGAGAGGAATAGGGTGGCTATTGGGGAGGAGGAGGCCACAGTACAGGGTGGGCCATTTATATGGATACACCTTAATTTGGCTATTTATATGGGTACATAATTGTATGTGAATGGTGAAATTAACAAACAAAATCACCACTATTGGTCTGACACTAACCCACATTGGATAGATCCCTCCAAGACTGTTGGAACAAAAAAATTGGTGGTATGATGTTGTATCTGGGGTGTATACATAGATCAGGTGTATCTATATAAATGGCCCACCCTGTAGTATCCTTTAGTTTTGCAATGTGTAATATTTTATTTCTTACATTGTATGTGTAAATGCATGTATGTTGTTTTCTCTTTTTCTGTGTTGTCTCTCTTTTGTCTTCCAGATGGAGCTCGAGAAATATTTTTTATGTTGATGAAGAGTTGGACATGGGATTTGTTATCACATACCATGTGTTTGCTCTGTCTCCTTGCAACTTTCTTGCACTTTTTGTTTGTTTTTTATTCTTTTTTCCAGTATAATAAGTATGCATATATGAACTTTTTTTTTTTACAGGTCACTGTGTGCATTTCATGTGTAGTATTTTATATCTGTTATTGTATGTGTTAATGCATGTAAGTTGGTATATGGGTTTTTTTTGTATTGTCTCTCTTCTGTTTTCTTTCAGATGGCGGTCGACAAGTATTTTTCATGTTGAAGAGGAGTTTGGCATCGGATTTGTTATAACATCTATTTGTTCTTTCTCCTTGCAACTTTCTTACTCTTTTTGTCTTACTTTTTTTTTCTCTTTTTCAGTATGATATGTATGCATATATAAACAATCTTTTTTCACAGGTCACTTTGTGTGCATTTCATGGGTAGTATTTTATATATGTTATGGTATGTGGTAATGCATGTAAATTGGTACCTCTTTTTTTGTGTTATCACTCTTCTGTTTTCTTACAGATGGCGGTCAACAAGTGTTTTTCATGGTGAAGAAGAGTTGTGCATGTGAATTGGTATGGCGGTCGCAGTTGCGCGTATTTGTGTCTTCACATTCACTGTGCAGATTTTGCACACTAACTGTTAAAGAAAATAAATCTGGAGAGGAATAGGGTGGCTATTGGGGAGGAGGAGGCCACAGTACAGGGTGGGCCATTTATATGGATACACCTTAATTTGGCTATTTATATGGGTACATAATTGTATGTGAATGGTGAAATTAACAAACAAAATCACCACTATTGGTCTGACACTAACCCACATTGGATAGATCCCTCCAAGACTGTTGGAACAAAAAAATTGGTGGTATGATGTTGTATCTGGGGTGTATACATAGATCAGGTGTATCTATATAAATGGCCCACCCTGTAGTATCCTTTAGTTTTGCAATGTGTAATATTTTATATCTTACATTGTATGTGTAAATGCATGTATGTTGTTTTCTCTTTTTCTGTGTTGTCTCTCTTTTGTCTTCCAGATGGAGCTCGAGAAATATTTTTTATGTTGATGAAGAGTTGGGCATGGGATTTGTTATCACATACCATGTGTTTGCTCTGTCTCCTTGCAACTTTCTTGCACTTTTTGTTTGTTTTTTATTCTCTTTTCCAGTATAATAAGTATGCATATATGAACTTTTTTTTTTTACAGGTCACTGTGTGCATTTCATGTGTAGTATTTTATATCTGTTATTGTATGTGTTAATGCATGTAAGTTGGTATATGTTATTTTTTTGTATTGTCTCTCTTCTGTTTTCTTTCAGATGGCGGTCGACAAGTATTTTTCATGCTGAAGAGGAGTTTGGCATCGGATTTGTTATAACATCTATTTGTTCTTTCTCCTTGCAACTTTCTTACTCTTTTTGTCTTACTTTTTTTTCCCTCTTTTTCAGTATGATATGTATGCATATATAAACAATCTTTTTTCACAGGTCACTTTGTGTGCATTTCATGGGTAGTATTTTATAACTGTTATTGTATGTGGTAATGCATGTAGATTGGTACCTCTTTTTTGTGTTGTCTCTCTTCTGTTTTCTTACAGATGGCGGTCGACAAGTGTTTTTCATGGTGAAGAGGAGTTTGGCATCGGATTTGTTATAACATCTATTTGTTCTTTTTCCTTGCAACTTTCTTACTCTTTTTGTCTTACTTTTTTTTCTCTTTTTCAGTACGATATGTATGCATATATAAACAATCTTTTTTCACAGGCCACTTTGTGTGCACTTCATGGGTAGTATTTTATATCTGTTATGGTATGTGGTAATGCATGTAAATTGGTACCTCTTTTTTTGTGTTGTCACTCTTCTGTTTTCTTACAGATGGCGGTCGACAAGTGTTTTTCATGGTGAAGAAGAGTTGTGCATGTGAATTGGTATGGTGGTCGCAGTTGCGCGTATTTGTGTTTTCACATTCACTGTGCAGATTTTGCACACTAACTGTTAAAGAAAATAAATCTGGAGAGGAATAGGGTGGCTATTGGGGAGGAGGAGGCCACAGTACAGGGTGGGCCATTTATATGGATACACCTTAATTTGGCTATTTATATGGGTACATAATTGTATGTGAATGGTGAAATTAACAAACAAAATCACCACTATTGGTCTTACACTAACCCACATCGGATAGATCCCTCCAAGACTGTTGGAACAAAAAAATTGGTGGCATGATGTTGTATATGGGGTGTATACATAGATCAGGTGTATCTATATAAATGGCCCACCCTGTAGTATCCTTTAGTTTTGCAATGTGTAATATTTTATATCTTACATTGTATGTGTAAATGCATGTATGTTGTTTTCTCTTTTTCTGTGTTGTCTCTCTTTTGTTTTCCAGATGGAGCTCGAGAAATATTTTTTATGTTGATGAAGAGTTGGACATGGGATTTGTTATCACATACCATGTGTTTGCTCTGTCTCCTTGCAACTTTCTTGCACTTTTTGTTTGTTTTTTATTCTCTTTTCCAGTATAATAAGTATGCATATATGAACTTTTTTTTTTTACAGGTCACTGTGTGCATTTCATGTGTAGTATTTTATATCTGTTATTGTATGTGTTAATGCATGTAAGTTGGTATATGGGGTTTTTTTGTATTGTCTCTCTTCTGTTTTCTTTCAGATGGCGGTCGACAAGTATTTTTCATGTTGAAGAGGAGTTTGGCATCGGATTTGTTATAACATCTATTTGTTCTTTCTCCTTGCAACTTTCTTACTCTTTTTGTCTTACTTTTTTTTTCTCCTTTTCAGTATGATATGTATGCATATATAAACAATCTTTTTTCACAGGTCACTTTGTGTGCATTTCATGGGTAGTATTTTATATATGTTATGGTATGTGGTAATGCATGTAAATTGGTACCTCTTTTTTTGTGTTATCACTCTTCTGTTTTCTTACAGATGGCGGTCAACAAGTGTTTTTCATGGTGAAGAAGAGTTGTGCATGTGAATTGGTATGGCGGTCGCAGTTGCGCGTATTTGTGTCTTCACATTCACTGTGCAGATTTTGCACACTAACTGTTAAAGAAAATAAATCTGGAGAGGAATCGGGTGGCTATTGGGGAGGAGGAGGCCACAGTACAGGGTGGGCCATTTATATGGATACACCTTAATTTGGCTATTTATATGGGTACATAATTGTATGTAAATGGTGAAATTAACAAACAAAATCACCACTATTGGTCTGACACTAACCCACATTGGATAGATCCCTCCAAGACTGTTGGAACAAAAAAATTGGTGGTATGATGTTGTATCTGGGGTGTATACATAGATCAGGTGTATCTATATAAATGGCCCACCCTGTAGTATCCTTTAGTTTTGCAATGTGTAATATTTTATATCTTACATTGTATGTGTAAATGCATGTATGTTGTTTTCTCTTTTTCTGTGTTGTCTCTCTTTTGTCTTCCAGATGGAGCTCGAGAAATATTTTTTATGTTGATGAAGAGTTGGACATGGGATTTGTTATCACATACCATGTGTTTGCTCTGTCTCCTTGCAACTTTCTTGCACTTTTTGTTTGTTTTTTATTCTCTTTTCCAGTATAATAAGTATGCATATATGAACTTTTTTTTTTCACAGGTCACTGTGTGCATTTCATGTGTAGTATTTTATATCTTTTATTGTATGTGTTAATGCATGTAAGTTGGTACATGTTATTTTTTTGTATTGTCTCTCTTCTGTTTTCTTTCAGATGGCGGTCGACAAGTATTTTTCATGCTGAAGAGGAGTTTGGCATCAGATTTGTTATAACATCTATTTGTTCTTTCTCCTTGCAACTTTCTTACTCTTTTTGTCTTACTTTTTTTTTCTCTTTTTCAGTATGATATGTATGCATATATAAACAATCTTTTTTCACAGGTCACTTTGTGTGCATTTCATGGGTAGTATTTTATAACTGTTATTGTATGTGGTAATGCATGTAAATTGGTACCTCTTTTTTGTGTTGTCTCTCTTCTGTTTTCTTACAGATGGCGGTCGACAAGTGTTTTTCATGGTGAAGAGGAGTTTGGCATCGGATTTGTTATAACATCTATTTGTTCTTTCTCCTTGCAACTTTCTTACTCTTTTTGTCTTACTTTTTTTTCTCTTTTTCAGTATGATATGTATGCATATATAAACAATCTTTTTTCACAGGTCACTTTGTGTGCATTTCATGGGTAGTATTTTATAACTGTTATGGTATGTGGTAATGCATGTAAATTGGTACCTCTTTTTTGTGTTGTCTCTCTTCTGTTTTCTTACAGATGGCGGTCGACAAGTGTTTTTCATGGTGAAGAAGAGTTGTGCATGTGAATTGGTATGGTGGTCGCAGTTGCGCGTATTTGTGTTTTCACATTCACTGTGCAGATTTTGCGCACTAACTGTTAAAGAAAATAAATCTGGAGAGGAATAGGGTGGCTATTGGGGAGGAGGAGGCCACAGTACAGGGTGGGCCATTTATATGGATACAGCTAAATTTGGCTATTTATATAGGTACATAATTGTATGTGAATGGTGAAATTAACAAACAAAACCACCACTATTGGTCTGACACTAACCCACATTGGATAGATCCCTCCAAGACTGTTGGAACAAAAAAATTGGTGGTATGATGTTGTATATGGGGTGTATACATAGATCAGGTGTATCCATATAAATGGCCCACCCTGTAGTATCCTTTAGTTTTGCAATGTGTAATATTTTATATCTTACATTGTATGTGTAAATGCATGTATGTTGTTTTCTCTTTTTCTGTGTTGTCTCTCTTTTGTCTTCCAGATGGAGCTCGAGAAATATTTTTTATGTTGATGAAGAGTTGGACATGGGATTTGTTATCACATACCATGTGTTTGCTCTGTCTCCTTGCAACTTTCTTGCACTTTTTGTTTGTTTTTTATTCTCTTTTCCATTATAATAAGTATGCATATATGAACTTTTTTTTTTTTACAGGTCACTGTGTGCATTTCATGTGTAGTATTTTATATCTGTTATTGTATGTGTTAATGCATGTAAGTTAGTATATGGGTTTTTTCTGTATTGTCTCTCTTCTGTTTTCTTTCAGATGGCGGTCGACAAGTATTTTTCATGTTGAAGAGGAGTTTGGCATCGGATTTGTTACAACATCTATTTGTTCTTTCTCCTTGCAACTTTCTTACTCCTTTTGTCTTACTTTTTTTCTCTTTTTCAGTATGATATGTATGCATATATAAACAATCTTTTTTCACAGGTCACTTTGTGTGCATTTCATGGGTAGTATTTTATATCTGTTATGGTATGTGGTAATGCATGTAAATTGGTACCTCTTTTTTGTGTTATCACTCTTCTGTTTTCTTACAGATGGCGGTCAACAAGTGTTTTTCATGGTGAAGAAGAGTTGTGCATGTGAATTGGTATGGCAGTCGCAGTTGCGCGTATTTGTGTCTTCACATTCACTGTGCAGATTTTGCACACTAACTGTTAAAGGAAAATAAATCTGGAGTGGAATAGGGTGGCTATTGGGGAGGAGGAGGCCACAGTACAGGGTGGGCCATTTATATGGATACACCTTAATTTGGCTATTTATATGGGTACATAATTGTATGTGAATGGTGAAATTAACAAACAAAATCACCACTATTGGTCTGACACTAACCCACATTGGATAGATCCCTCCAAGACTGTTGGAACAAAAAAATTGGTGGTATGATGTTGTATCTGGGGTGTATACATAGATCAGGTGTATCCATATAAATGGCCCACCCTGTAGTATCCTTTAGTTTTGCAATGTGTAATATTTTATATCTTACATTGTATGTGTAAATGCATGTATGTTGTTTTCTCTTTTTCTGTGCTGTCTCTCTTTTGTCTTCCAGATGGAGCTCGAGAAATATTTTTTATGTTGATGAAGAGTTGGGCATGGGATTTGTTATCACATACCATGTGTTTGCTCTGTCTCCTTGCAACTTTCTTGCACTTTTTGTTTGTTTTTTATTCTCTTTTCCAGTATAATAAGTATGCATATATGAACTTTTTTTTTTTACAGGTCACTGTGTGCATTTCATGTGTAGTATTTTATATCTGTTATTGTATGTGTTAATGCATGTAAGTTGGTATATGTTATTTTTTTGTATTGTCTCTCTTCTGTTTTCTTTCAGATGGCGGTCGACAAGTATTTTTCATGCTGAAGAGGAGTTTGGCATCGGATTTGTTATAACATCTATTTGTTCTTTCTCCTTGCAACTTTCTTACTCTTTTTGTCTTACTTTTTTTTTTCTCTTTTTCAGTATGATATGTATGCATATATAAACAATCTTTTTTCACAGGTCACTTTGTGTGCATTTCATGGGTAGTATTTTATAACTGTTATTGTATGTGGTAATGCATGTAAATTGGTACCTCTTTTTTGTGTTGTCTCTCTTCTGTTTTCTTACAGATGGCGGTCGACAAGTGTTTTTCATGGTGAAGAAGAGTTGTGCATGTGAATTGGTATGGTGGTCGCAGTTGCGCGTATTTGTGTTTTCACATTCACTGTGCAGATTTTGCGCACTAACTGTTAAAGAAAATAAATCTGGAGAGGAATAGGGTGGCTATTGGGGAGGAGGAGGCCACAGTACAGGGTGGGCCATTTATATGGATACAGCTAAATTTGGCTATTTATATAGGTACATAATTGTATGTGAATGGTGAAATTAACAAACAAAACCACCACTATTGGTCTGACACTAACCCACATTGGATAGATCCCTCCAAGACTGTTGGAACAAAAAAATTGGTGGTATGATGTTGTATATGGGGTGTATACATAGATCAGGTGTATCCATATAAATGGCCCACCCTGTAGTATCCTTTAGTTTTGCAATGTGTAATATTTTATATCTTACATTGTATGTGTAAATGCATGTATGTTGTTTTCTCTTTTTCTGTGTTGTCTCTCTTTTGTCTTCCAGATGGAGCTCGAGAAATATTTTTTATGTTGATGAAGAGTTGGACATGGGATTTGTTATCACATACCATGTGTTTGCTCTGTCTCCTTGCAACTTTCTTGCACTTTTTGTTTGTTTTTTATTCTCTTTTCCATTATAATAAGTATGCATATATGAACTTTTTTTTTTTTACAGGTCGCTGTGTGCATTTGATGTGTAGTATTTTATATCTGTTATTGTATGTGTTAATGCATGTAAGTTGGTATATGTTATTTTTTTGTATTGTCTCTCTTCTGTTTTCTTTCAGATGGCGGTCGACAAGTATTTTTCATGCTGAAGAGGAGTTTGGCATCGGATTTGTTATAACATCTATTTGTTCATTTTCCTTGCAACTTTCTTACTCTTTTTGTCTTACTTTTTTTTCTCTTTTTCAGTATGATATGTATGCATATATAAACAATCTTTTTTCACAGGTCACTTTGTGTGCAATTCATGGGTAGTATTTTATATCTGTTATGGTATGTGGTAATGCATGTAAATTGGTACCTCTTTTTTTGTGTTGTCACTCTTCTGTTTTCTTACAGATGGCGGTCGACAAGTGTTTTTCATGGTGAAGAAGAGTTGTGCATGTGAATTGGTATGGTGGTCGCAGTTGCGCGTATTTGTGTTTTCACATTCACTGTGCAGATTTTGCACACTAACTGTTAAAGAAAATAAATCTGGAGAGGAATAGGGTGGCTATTGGGGAGGAGGAGGCCAAAGTACAGGGTGGGCCATTTATATGGATACAGCTAAATTTGGCTATTTATATAGGTACATAATTGTATGTGAATGGTGAAATTAACAAACAAAACGACCACTGTTGGTCTGACACTAACCCACATTGGATAGATCCCTCCAAGACTGTTGGAACAAAAAAATTGGTGGTATGATGTTGTATATGGGGTGTATACATAGATCAGGTGTATCTATATAAATAGCCCACCCTGTAGTATCCTTTAGTTTTGCAATATGTAATTTTCTGTGTTGTCTCTCTTTTGTCTTCCAGATGGAGCTCGAGAAATATTTTTTATGTTGATGAAGAGTTGGACATGGGATTTGTTATCACATACCATGTGTTTGCTCTGTCTCCTTGCAACTTTCTTGCACTTTTTGTTTGTTTTTTATTCTCTTTTCCAGTATAATAAGTATGCATATATGAACTTTTTTTTTTTTACAGGTCACTGTGTGCATTTCATGTGTAGTATTTTATATCTGTTATTGTATGTGTTAATGCATGTAAGTTGGTATATGGGGTTTTTTTGTATTGTCTCTCTTCTGTTTTCTTTCAGATGGCGGTCGACAAGTATTTTTCATGTTGAAGAGGAGTTTGGCATCGGATTTGTTATAACATCTATTTGTTCTTTCTCCTTGCAACTTTCTTACTCTTTTTGTCTTACTTTTTTTTTCTCTTTTTCAGTATGATATGTATGCATATATAAACAATCTTTTTTCACAGGTCACTTTGTGTGCATTTCATGGGTAGTATTTTATATATGTTATGGTATGTGGTAATGCATGTAAATTGGTACCTCTTTTTTTGTGTTATCACTCTTCTGTTTTCTTACAGATGGCGGTCAACAAGTGTTTTTCATGGTGAAGAAGAGTTGTGCATGTGAATTGTTATGGCGGTCGCAGTTGCGCGTATTTGTGTCTTCACATTCACTGTGCAGATTTTGCACACTAACTGTTAAAGAAAATAAATCTGGAGAGGAATAGGGTGGCTATTGGGGAGGAGGAGGCCACAGTACAGGGTGGGCCATTTATATGGATACACCTTAATTTGGCTATTTATATGGGTACATAATTGTATGTGAATGGTGAAATTAACAAACAAAATCACCACTATTGGTCTGACACTAACCCACATTGGATAGATCCCTCCAAGACTGTTGGAACAAAAAAATTGGTGGTATGATGTTGTATCTGGGGTGTATACATAGATCAGGTGTATCTATATAAATGGCCCACCCTGTAGTATCCTTTAGTTTTGCAATGTGTAATATTTTATATCTTACATTGTATGTGTAAATGCATGTATGTTGTTTTCTCTTTTTCTGTGTTGTCTCTCTTTTGTCTTCCAGATGGAGCTCGAGAAATATTTTTTATGTTGATGAAGAGTTGGGCATGGGATTTGTTATCACATACCATGTGTTTGCTCTGTCTCCTTGCAACTTTCTTGCACTTTTTGTTTGTTTTTTATTCTCTTTTCCAGTATAATAAGTATGCATATATGAACTTTTTTTTTTTACAGGTCACTGTGTGCATTTCATGTGTAGTATTTTATATCTGTTATTGTATGTGTTAATGCATGTAAGTTGGTATATGTTATTTTTTTGTATTGTCTCTCTTCTGTTTTCTTTCAGATGGCGGTCGACAAGTATTTTTCATGCTGAAGAGGAGTTTGGCATCGGATTTGTTATAACATCTATTTGTTCTTTCTCCTTGCAACTTTCTTACTCTTTTTGTCTTACTTTTTTTTCCCTCTTTTTCAGTATGATATGTATGCATATATAAACAATCTTTTTTCACAGGTCACTTTGTGTGCATTTCATGGGTAGTATTTTATAACTGTTATTGTATGTGGTAATGCATGTAGATTGGTACCTCTTTTTTGTGTTGTCTCTCTTCTGTTTTTTTACAGATGGCGGTCGACAAGTGTTTTTCATGGTGAAGAGGAGTTTGGCATCGGATTTGTTATAACATCTATTTGTTCTTTTTCCTTGCAACTTTCTTACTCTTTTTGTCTTACTTTTTTTTCTCTTTTTCAGTACGATATGTATGCATATATAAACAATCTTTTTTCACAGGCCACTTTGTGTGCACTTCATGGGTAGTATTTTATATCTGTTATGGTATGTGGTAATGCATGTAAATTGGTACCTCTTTTTTTGTGTTGTCACTCTTCTGTTTTCTTACAGATGGCGGTCGACAAGTGTTTTTCATGGTGAAGAAGAGTTGTGCATGTGAATTGGTATGGTGGTCGCAGTTGCGCGTATTTGTGTTTTCACATTTACTGTGCAGATTTTGCACACTAACTGTTAAAGAAAATAAATCTGGAGAGGAATAGGGTGGCTATTGGGGAGGAGGAGGCCACAGTACAGGGTGGGCCATTTATATGGATACACCTTAATTTGGCTATTTATATGGGTACATAATTGTATGTGAATGGTGAAATTAACAAACAAAATCACCACTATTGGTCTTACACTAACCCACATCGGATAGATCCCTCCAAGACTGTTGGAACAAAAAAATTGGTGGCATGATGTTGTATATGGGGTGTATACATAGATCAGGTGTATCTATATAAATGGCCCACCCTGTAGTATCCTTTAGTTTTGCAATGTGTAATATTTTATATCTTACATTGTATGTGTAAATGCATGTATGTTGTTTTCTCTTTTTCTGTGTTGTCTCTCTTTTGTTTTCCAGATGGAGCTCGAGAAATATTTTTTATGTTGATGAAGAGTTGGACATGGGATTTGTTATCACATACCATGTGTTTGCTCTGTCTCCTTGCAACTTTCTTGCACTTTTTGTTTGTTTTTTATTCTCTTTTCCAGTATAATAAGTATGCATATATGAACTTTTTTTTTTTACAGGTCACTGTGTGCATTTCATGTGTAGTATTTTATATCTGTTATTGTATGTGTTAATGCATGTAAGTTGGTATATGGGGTTTTTTTGTATTGTCTCTCTTCTGTTTTCTTTCAGATGGCGGTCGACAAGTATTTTTCATGTTGAAGAGGAGTTTGGCATCGGATTTGTTATAACATCTATTTGTTCTTTCTCCTTGCAACTTTCTTACTCTTTTTGTCTTACTTTTTTTTTCTCCTTTTCAGTATGATATGTATGCATATATAAACAATCTTTTTTCACAGGTCACTTTGTGTGCATTTCATGGGTAGTATTTTATATATGTTATGGTATGTGGTAATGCATGTAAATTGGTACCTCTTTTTTTGTGTTATCACTCTTCTGTTTTCTTACAGATGGCGGTCAACAAGTGTTTTTCATGGTGAAGAAGAGTTGTGCATGTGAATTGGTATGGCGGTCGCAGTTGCGCGTATTTGTGTCTTCACATTCACTGTGCAGATTTTGCACACTAACTGTTAAAGAAAATAAATCTGGAGAGGAATCGGGTGGCTATTGGGGAGGAGGAGGCCACAGTACAGGGTGGGCCATTTATATGGATACACCTTAATTTGGCTATTTATATGGGTACATAATTGTATGTAAATGGTGAAATTAACAAACAAAATCACCACTATTGGTCTGACACTAACCCACATTGGATAGATCCCTCCAAGACTGTTGGAACAAAAAAATTGGTGGTATGATGTTGTATCTGGGGTGTATACATAGATCAGGTGTATCTATATAAATGGCCCACCCTGTAGTATCCTTTAGTTTTGCAATGTGTAATATTTTATATCTTACATTGTATGTGTAAATGCATGTATGTTGTTTTCTCTTTTTCTGTGTTGTCTCTCTTTTGTCTTCCAGATGGAGCTCGAGAAATATTTTTTATGTTGATGAAGAGTTGGACATGGGATTTGTTATCACATACCATGTGTTTGCTCTGTCTCCTTGCAACTTTCTTGCACTTTTTGTTTGTTTTTTATTCTCTTTTCCAGTATAATAAGTATGCATATATGAACTTTTTTTTTTCACAGGTCACTGTGTGCATTTCATGTGTAGTATTTTATATCTTTTATTGTATGTGTTAATGCATGTAAGTTGGTACATGTTATTTTTTTGTATTGTCTCTCTTCTGTTTTCTTTCAGATGGCGGTCGACAAGTATTTTTCATGCTGAAGAGGAGTTTGGCATCAGATTTGTTATAACATCTATTTGTTCTTTCTCCTTGCAACTTTCTTACTCTTTTTGTCTTACTTTTTTTTTCTCTTTTTCAGTATGATATGTATGCATATATAAACAATCTTTTTTCACAGGTCACTTTGTGTGCATTTCATGGGTAGTATTTTATAACTGTTATTGTATGTGGTAATGCATGTAAATTGGTACCTCTTTTTTGTGTTGTCTCTCTTCTGTTTTCTTACAGATGGCGGTCGACAAGTGTTTTTCATGGTGAAGAGGAGTTTGGCATCGGATTTGTTATAACATCTATTTGTTCTTTCTCCTTGCAACTTTCTTACTCTTTTTGTCTTACTTTTTTTTCTCTTTTTCAGTATGATATGTATGCATATATAAACAATCTTTTTTCACAGGTCACTTTGTGTGCATTTCATGGGTAGTATTTTATAACTGTTATGGTATGTGGTAATGCATGTAAATTGGTACCTCTTTTTTGTGTTGTCTCTCTTCTGTTTTCTTACAGATGGCGGTCGACAAGTGTTTTTCATGGTGAAGAAGAGTTGTGCATGTGAATTGGTATGGTGGTCGCAGTTGCGCGTATTTGTGTTTTCACATTCACTGTGCAGATTTTGCGCACTAACTGTTAAAGAAAATAAATCTGGAGAGGAATAGGGTGGCTATTGGGGAGGAGGAGGCCACAGTACAGGGTGGGCCATTTATATGGATACAGCTAAATTTGGCTATTTATATAGGTACATAATTGTATGTGAATGGTGAAATTAACAAACAAAACCACCACTATTGGTCTGACACTAACCCACATTGGATAGATCCCTCCAAGACTGTTGGAACAAAAAAATTGGTGGTATGATGTTGTATATGGGGTGTATACATAGATCAGGTGTATCCATATAAATGGCCCACCCTGTAGTATCCTTTAGTTTTGCAATGTGTAATATTTTATATCTTACATTGTATGTGTAAATGCATGTATGTTGTTTTCTCTTTTTCTGTGTTGTCTCTCTTTTGTCTTCCAGATGGAGCTCGAGAAATATTTTTTATGTTGATGAAGAGTTGGACATGGGATTTGTTATCACATACCATGTGTTTGCTCTGTCTCCTTGCAACTTTCTTGCACTTTTTGTTTGTTTTTTATTCTCTTTTCCATTATAATAAGTATGCATATATGAAC
The DNA here is from genome assembly GCF_040937935.1 of Hyperolius riggenbachi. Taxonomy (NCBI): domain Eukaryota; kingdom Metazoa; phylum Chordata; class Amphibia; order Anura; family Hyperoliidae; genus Hyperolius; species Hyperolius riggenbachi. Next base: position 358,398,119 of record NC_090648.1, on the reverse strand, counting down.
TTTTTTTTTTTTACAGGTCACTGTGTGCATTTCATGTGTAGTATTTTATATCTGTTATTGTATGTGTTAATGCATGTAAGTTAGTATATGGGTTTTTTCTGTATTGTCTCTCTTCTGTTTTCTTTCAGATGGCGGTCGACAAGTATTTTTCATGTTGAAGAGGAGTTTGGCATCGGATTTGTTACAACATCTATTTGTTCTTTCTCCTTGCAACTTTCTTACTCCTTTTGTCTTACTTTTTTTCTCTTTTTCAGTATGATATGTATGCATATATAAACAATCTTTTTTCACAGGTCACTTTGTGTGCATTTCATGGGTAGTATTTTATATCTGTTATGGTATGTGGTAATGCATGTAAATTGGTACCTCTTTTTTGTGTTATCACTCTTCTGTTTTCTTACAGATGGCGGTCAACAAGTGTTTTTCATGGTGAAGAAGAGTTGTGCATGTGAATTGGTATGGCAGTCGCAGTTGCGCGTATTTGTGTCTTCACATTCACTGTGCAGATTTTGCACACTAACTGTTAAAGGAAAATAAATCTGGAGTGGAATAGGGTGGCTATTGGGGAGGAGGAGGCCACAGTACAGGGTGGGCCATTTATATGGATACACCTTAATTTGGCTATTTATATGGGTACATAATTGTATGTGAATGGTGAAATTAACAAACAAAATCACCACTATTGGTCTGACACTAACCCACATTGGATAGATCCCTCCAAGACTGTTGGAACAAAAAAATTGGTGGTATGATGTTGTATCTGGGGTGTATACATAGATCAGGTGTATCCATATAAATGGCCCACCCTGTAGTATCCTTTAGTTTTGCAATGTGTAATATTTTATATCTTACATTGTATGTGTAAATGCATGTATGTTGTTTTCTCTTTTTCTGTGCTGTCTCTCTTTTGTCTTCCAGATGGAGCTCGAGAAATATTTTTTATGTTGATGAAGAGTTGGGCATGGGATTTGTTATCACATACCATGTGTTTGCTCTGTCTCCTTGCAACTTTCTTGCACTTTTTGTTTGTTTTTTATTCTCTTTTCCAGTATAATAAGTATGCATATATGAACTTTTTTTTTTTACAGGTCACTGTGTGCATTTCATGTGTAGTATTTTATATCTGTTATTGTATGTGTTAATGCATGTAAGTTGGTATATGTTATTTTTTTGTATTGTCTCTCTTCTGTTTTCTTTCAGATGGCGGTCGACAAGTATTTTTCATGCTGAAGAGGAGTTTGGCATCGGATTTGTTATAACATCTATTTGTTCTTTCTCCTTGCAACTTTCTTACTCTTTTTGTCTTACTTTTTTTTTTCTCTTTTTCAGTATGATATGTATGCATATATAAACAATCTTTTTTCACAGGTCACTTTGTGTGCATTTCATGGGTAGTATTTTATAACTGTTATTGTATGTGGTAATGCATGTAAATTGGTACCTCTTTTTTGTGTTGTCTCTCTTCTGTTTTCTTACAGATGGCGGTCGACAAGTGTTTTTCATGGTGAAGAAGAGTTGTGCATGTGAATTGGTATGGTGGTCGCAGTTGCGCGTATTTGTGTTTTCACATTCACTCTGCAGATTTTGCGCACTAACTGTTAAAGAAAATAAATCTGGAGAGGAATAGGGTGGCTATTGGGGAGGAGGAGGCCACAGTACAGGGTGGGCCATTTATATGGATACAGCTAAATTTGGCTATTTATATAGGTACATAATTGTATGTGAATGGTGAAATTAACAAACAAAACCACCACTATTGGTCTGACACTAACCCACATTGGATAGATCCCTCCAAGACTGTTGGAACAAAAAAATTGGTGGTATGATGTTGTATATGGGGTGTATACATAGATCAGGTGTATCCATATAAATGGCCCACCCTGTAGTATCCTTTAGTTTTGCAATGTGTAATATTTTATATCTTACATTGTATGTGTAAATGCATGTATGTTGTTTTCTCTTTTTCTGTGTTGTCTCTCTTTTGTCTTCCAGATGGAGCTCGAGAAATATTTTTTATGTTGATGAAGAGTTGGACATGGGATTTGTTATCACATACCATGTGTTTGCTCTGTCTCCTTGCAACTTTCTTGCACTTTTTGTTTGTTTTTTATTCTCTTTTCCATTATAATAAGTATGCATATATGAACTTTTTTTTTTTTACAGGTCGCTGTGTGCATTTGATGTGTAGTATTTTATATCTGTTATTGTATGTGTTAATGCATGTAAGTTGGTATATGTTATTTTTTTGTATTGTCTCTCTTCTGTTTTCTTTCAGATGGCGGTCGACAAGTATTTTTCATGCTGAAGAGGAGTTTGGCATCGGATTTGTTATAACATCTATTTGTTCATTTTCCTTGCAACTTTCTTACTCTTTTTGTCTTACTTTTTTTTCTCTTTTTCAGTATGATATGTATGCATATATAAACAATCTTTTTTCACAGGTCACTTTGTGTGCAATTCATGGGTAGTATTTTATATCTGTTATGGTATGTGGTAATGCATGTAAATTGGTACCTCTTTTTTTGTGTTGTCACTCTTCTGTTTTCTTACAGATGGCGGTCGACAAGTGTTTTTCATGGTGAAGAAGAGTTGTGCATGTGAATTGGTATGGTGGTCGCAGTTGCGCGTATTTGTGTTTTCACATTCACTGTGCAGATTTTGCACACTAACTGTTAAAGAAAATAAATCTGGAGAGGAATAGGGTGGCTATTGGGGAGGAGGAGGCCAAAGTACAGGGTGGGCCATTTATATGGATACAGCTAAATTTGGCTATTTATATAGGTACATAATTGTATGTGAATGGTGAAATTAACAAACAAAACGACCACTGTTGGTCTGACACTAACCCACATTGGATAGATCCCTCCAAGACTGTTGGAACAAAAAAATTGGTGGTATGATGTTGTATATGGGGTGTATACATAGATCAGGTGTATCTATATAAATAGCCCACCCTGTAGTAACCTTTAGTTTTGCAATATGTAATTTTCTGTGTTGTCTCTCTTTTGTCTTCCAGATGGAGCTCGAGAAATATTTTTTATGTTGATGAAGAGTTGGACATGGGATTTGTTATCACATACCATGTGTTTGCTCTGTCTCCTTGCAACTTTCTTGCACTTTTTGTTTGTTTTTTATTCTCTTTTCCAGTATAATAAGTATGCATATATGAACTTTTTTTTTTTTACAGGTCACTGTGTGCATTTCATGTGTAGTATTTTATATCTGTTATTGTATGTGTTAATGCATGTAAGTTGGTATATGGGGTTTTTTTGTATTGTCTCTCTTCTGTTTTCTTTCAGATGGCGGTCGACAAGTATTTTTCATGTTGAAGAGGAGTTTGGCATCGGATTTGTTATAACATCTATTTGTTCTTTCTCCTTGCAACTTTCTTACTCTTTTTGTCTTACTTTTTTTCTCTTTTTCAGTATGATATGTATGCATATATAAACAATCTTTTTTCACAGGTCACTTTGTGTGCATTTCATGGGTAGTATTTTATATCTGTTATGGTATGTGGTAATGCATGTAAATTGGTACCTCTTTTTTTGTGTTATCACTCTTCTGTTTTCTTACAGATGGCGGTCAACAAGCGTTTTTCATGGTGAAGAAGAGTTGTGCATGTGAATTGGTATGGCAGTCGCAGTTGCGCGTATTTGTGTCTTCACATTCACTGTGCAGATTTTGCACACTAACTGTTAAAGAAAATAAATCTGGAGAGGAATAGGGTGGCTATTGGGGAGGAGGAGGCCACAGTACAGGGTGGGCTATTTATATGGATACACCTTAATTTGGCTATTTATATGGGTACATAATTGTATGTGAATGGTGAAATTAACAAACAAAATCACCACTATTGGTCTGACACTAACCCACATTGGATAGATCCCTCCAAGACTGTTGGAACAAAAAAATTGGTGGTATGATGTTGTATCTGGGGTGTATACATAGATCAGGTGTATCCATATAAATGGCCCACCCTGTAGTATCCTTTAGTTTTGCAATGTGTAATATTTTATATCTTACATTGTATGTGTAAATGCATGTATGTTGTTTTCTCTTTTTCTGTGTTGTCTCTCTTTTGTCTTCCAGATGGAGCTCGAGAAATATTTTTTATGTTGATGAAGAGTTGGGCATGGGATTTGTTATCACATACCATGTGTTTGCTCTGTCTCCTTGCAACTTTCTTGCAATTTTTGTTTGTTTTTTATTCTCTTTTCCAGTATAATAAGTATGCATATATGAACTTTTTTTTTATTTACAGGTCACTGTGTGCATTTCATGTGTAGTATTTTATATCTGTTATTGTATGTGTTAATGCATGTAAGTTGGTATATGTTATTTTTTTGTATTGTCTCTCTTCTGTTTTCTTTAAGATGACGGTCGACAAGTATTTTTCATGCTGAAGAGGAGTTTGGCATCGGATTTGTTATAACATCTATTTGTTCTTTCTCCTTGCAACTTTCTTACTCTTTTTGTCTTACTTTTTTTTCTCTTTTTCAGTATGATATGTATGCATATATAAACAATCTTTTTTCACAGGTCACTTTGTGTGCATTTCATGGGTAGTATTTTATAACTGTTATTGTATGTGGTAATGCATGTAAATTGGTACCTCTTTTTTGTGTTGTCTCTCTTCTGTTTTCTTACAGATGGCGGTCGACAAGTGTTTTTCATGGTGAAGAAGAGTTGTGCATGTGAATTGGTATGGTGGTCGCAGTTGCGCGTATTTGTGTTTTCACATTCACTGTGCAGATTTTGCACACTAACTGTTAAAGAAAATAAATCTGGAGAGGAATAGGGTGGCTATTGGGGAGGAGGAGGCCACAGTACAGGGTGGGCCATTTATATGGATACAGCTAAATTTGGCTATTTATATAGGTACATAATTGTATGTGAATGGTGAAATTAACAAACAAAACCACCACTATTGGTCTGACACTAACCCACATTGGATAGATCCCTCCAAGACTGTTGGAACAAAAAAATTGGTGGTATGATGTTGTATATGGGGTGTATACATAGATCAGGTGTTTCTATATAAATGGCCCACCCTGTAGTATCCTTTAGTTTTGCAATGTGTAATATTTTATATCTTACATTGTATGTGTAAATGCATGTATGTTGTTTTCTCATTTTCTGTGTTGTCTCTCTTTTGTCTTCCAGATGGAGCTCGAGAAATATTTTTTATGTTGATGAAGAGTTGGACATGGGATTTGTTATCACATACCATGTGTTTGCTCTGTCTCCTTGCAACTTTCTTGCACTTTTTGTTTGTTTTTTATTCTCTTTTCCAGTATAATAAGTATGCATATATGAACTTTTTTTTTTTACAGGTCACTGTGTGCATTTCATGTGTAGTATTTTATATCTGTTATTGTATGTGTTAATGCATGTAAGTTGGTATATGGTTTTTTTTTGTATTGTCTCTCTTCTGTTTTCTTTCAGATGGCGGTCGACAAGTATTTTTGATGTTGAAGAGGAGTTTGGCATCGGATTTGTTATAACATCTATTTGTTCTTTCTCCTTGCAACTTTCTTACTCTTTTTGTCTTACTTTTTTTCTCTTTTTCAGTATGATATGTATGCATATATAAACAATCTTTTTTCACAGGTTACTTTGTGTGCATTTCATGGGTAGTTTTTTATATCTGTTGTGGTATGTGGTAATGCATGTAAATTGGTACCTCTTTTTTTGTGTTATCACTCTTCTGTTTTCTTACAGATGATGGTCAACAAGTGTTTTTCATGGTGAAGAAGAGTTGTGCCTGTGAATTGGTATGGGAGTTGCAGTTGCGCGTATTTGTGTCTTCACATTCACTGTGCAGATTTTGCACACTAACTGTTAAAGAAAATAAATCTGGAGAGGAATAGGGTGGCTATTGGGGAGGAGGAGGCCATAGTACAGGGTGGGCCATTTATATGGATACACCTTAATTTGGCTATTTATATGGGTACATAATTGTATGTGAATGGTGAAATTAACAAACAAAATCACCACTATTGGTCTGACACTAACCCACATTGGATAGATCCCTCCAAGACTGTTGGAACAAAAAAATTGGTGGTATGATGTTGTATATGGGGTGTATACATAGATCAGGTGTATCCATATAAATGGCCCACCCTATAGTATCCTTTAGTTTTGCAATGTGTAATATTTTATATCTTACATTGTATGTGTAAATGCATGTATGTTGTTTTCTCTTTTTCTGTGTTGTCTCTCTTTTGTCTTCCAGATGGAGCTCGAGAAATATTTTTTATGTTGATGAAGAGTTGGGCATGGGATTTGTTATCACATACCATGTGTTTGCTCTGTCTCCTTGCAACTTTCTTGCACTTTTTGTTTGTTTTTTATTCTCTTTTCCAGTATAATAAGTATGCATATATGAACTTTTTTTTTACAGGTCACTGTGTGCATTTCATGTGTAGTATTTTATATCTGTTATTGTATGTGTTAATGCATGTAAGTTGGTATATGTTATTTTTTTGTATTGTCTCTCTTCTGTTTTCTTTCAGATGGCGGTCGACAAGTATTTTTCATGCTGAAGAGGAGTTTGGCATCGGATTTGTTATAACATCTATTTGTTCTTTCTCCTTGCAACTTTCTTACTCTTTTTGTCTTACTTTTTTTTTCTCTTTTTCAGTATGATATGTATGCATATATAAACAATCTTTTTTCACAGGTCACTTTGTGTGCATTTCATGGGTAGTATTTCATAACTGTTATTGTATGTGGTAATGCATGTAAATTGGTACCTCTTTTTTGTGTTGTCTCTCTTCTGTTTTCTTACAGATGGCGGTCGACAAGTGTTTTTCATGGTGAAGAGGAGTTTGGCATCGGATTTGTTATAACATCTATTTGTTCTTTTTCCTTGCAACTTTCTTACTCTTTTTGTCTTACTTTTTTTTCTCTTTTTCAGTATGATATGTATGCATATATAAACAATCTTTTTTCACAGGTCACTTTGTGTGCATTTCATGGGTAGTATTTTATATCTGTTATGGTATGTGGTAATGCATGTAAATTGGTACCTCTTTTTTTGTGTTGTCTCTCTTCTGTTTTCTTTCAGATGGCGGTCGACAAGTATTTTTCATGCTGAAGAGGAGTTTGGCATCGGATTTGTTATAACATCTATTTGTTCTTTCTCCTTGCAACTTTCTTACTCTTTTTGTCTTACTTTTTTTTCTCTTTTTCAGTATGATATGTATGCATATATAAACAATCTTTTTTCACAGGTCACTTTGTGTGCATTTCATGGGTAGTATTTTATAACTGTTATTGTATGTGGTAATGCATGTAAATTGGTACCTCTTTTTTGTGTTGTCTCTCTTTTGTTTTCTTACAGATGGCGGTCGACAAGTGTTTTTCATGGTGAAGAAGAGTTGTGCATGTGACTTGGTATGGTGGTCGCAGTTGCGCGTATTTGTGTTTTCACATTCATTGTGCAGATTTTGCACACTAACTGTTAAAGAAAATAAATCTGGAGAGGAATAGGGTGGCTATTGGGGAGGAGGAGGCCACAGTACAGGGTGGGCCATTTATATGGATACAGCTAAATTTGGCTATTTATATAGGTACATAATTGTATGTGAATGGTGAAATTAACAAACAAAACCACCACTATTGGTCTGACACTAACCCACATTGGATAGATCCCTCCAAGACTGTTGGAACAAAAAAATTGGTGGTATGATGTTGTATATGGGGTGTATACATAGATCAGGTGTATCCATATAAATGGCCCACCCTGTAGTATCCTTTAGTTTTGCAATGTGTAATATTTTATATCTTACATTGTATGTGTAAATGCATGTATGTTGTTTTCTCTTTTTCTGTGTTGTCTCTCTTTTGTCTTCCAGATGGAGCTCGAGAAATATTTTTTATGTTGATGAAGAGTTGGACATAGGATTTGTTATCACATACCATGTGTTTGCTCTGTCTCCTTGCAACTTTCTTGCACTTTTTGTTTGTTTTTTATTCTCTTTTCCAGTATAATAAGTATGCATGTATGAACTTTTTTTTTTTTACAGGTCACTGTGTGCATTTCATGTGTAGTATTTTATATCTGTTATTGTATGTGTTAATGCATGTAAGTTGGTATATGTTATTTTTTTGTATTGTCTCTCTTCTGTTTTCTTTCAGATGGCGGTCGACAAGTATTTTTCATGCTGAAGAGGAGTTTGGCATCGGATTTGTTATAACATCTATTTGTTCTTTCTCCTTGCAACTTTCTTACTCTTTTTGTCTTACTTTTTTTTTCTCTTTTTCAGTATGATATGTATGCATATATAAACAATCTATTTTCACAGGTCACTTTGTGTGCATTTCATGGGTAGTATTTTATAACTGTTATTGTATGTGGTAATGCATGTAAATTGGTACCTCTTTTTTGTGTTGTCTCTCTTCTGTTTTCTTACAGATGGCGGTCGACAAGTGTTTTTCATGGTGAAGAGGAGTTTGGCATCGGATTTGTTATAACATCTATTTGTTCTTTTTCCTTGCAACTTTCTTACTCTTTTTGTCTTACTTTTTTTTCTCTTTTTCAGTATGATATGTATGCATATATAAACAATCTTTTTTCACAGGTCACTTTGTGTGCATTTCATGGGTAGTATTTTATATCTGTTATGGTATGTGGTAATGCATGTAAATTGGTACCTCTTTTTTTGTGTTGTCACTCTTCTGTTTTCTTACAGATGGCGGTCGACAAGTGTTTTTCATGGTGAAGAAGAGTTGTGCATGTGAATTGGTATGGTGGTCGCAGTTGAGCGTATTTGTGTTTTCACATTCACTGTGCAGATTTTGCACACTAACTGTTAAAGAAAATAAATCTGGAGAGGAATAGGGTGGCTATTGGGGAGGAGGAGGCCACAGTACAGGGTGGGCCATTTATATGGATACAGCTAAATTTGGCTATTTATATAGGTACATAATTGTATGTGAATGGTGAAATTAACAAACAAAACCACCACTATTGGTCTGACACTAACCCACATTGGATAGATCCCTCCAAGACTGTTGGAACAAAAAAATTGGTGGTATGATGTTGTATCTGGGGTGTATACATAGATCAGGTGTATCCATATAAATGGCCCACCCTGTAGTATCCTTTAGTTTTGCAATGTGTAATATTTTATATCTTACATTGTATGTGTAAATGCATGTATGTTGTTTTCTCTTTTTCTGTGTTGTCTCTCTTTTGTCTTCCAGATGGAGCTCGAGAAATATTTTTTGTGTTGATGAAGAGTTGGACATAGGATTTGTTATCACATACCATGTGTTTGCTCTGTCTCCTTGCAACTTTCTTGCACTTTTTGTTTGTTTTTTATTCTCTTTTCCAGTATAATAAGTATGCATGTATGAACTTTTTTTTTTTTACAGGTCACTGTGTGCATTTCATGTGTAGTATTTTATATCTGTTATTGTATGTGTTAATGCATGTAAGTTGGTATATGTTATTTTTTTGTATTGTCTCTCTTCTGTTTTCTTTCAGATGGCGGTCGACAAGTATTTTTCATGCTGAAGAGGAGTTTGGCATCGGATTTGTTATAACATCTATTTGTTCTTTCTCCTTGCAACTTTCTTACTCTTTTTGTCTTACTTTTTTTTTCTCTTTTTCAGTATGATATGTATGCATATATAAACAATCTTTTTTCATAGGTCACTTTGTGTGCATTTCATGGGTAGTATTTTATAACTGTTATTGTATGTGTTAATGCATGTAAATTGGTGCCTCTTTTTTGTGTTGTCTCTCTTCTGTTTTCTTTCAGATGGCGGTCGACAAGTATTTTTCATGTTGAAGAGGAGTTTGGCATCGGATTTGTTATAACATCTATTTGTTCTTTCTCCTTGCAACTTTCTTACTCTTTTTGTCTTACTTTATTTCTCTTTTTCAGTATGATATGTATGCATATATAAACAATCTTTTTTCACAGGTCACTTTGTGTGCATTTCATGGGTAGTATTTTATATCTGTTATGGTATGTGGTAATGCATGTAAATTGGTACCTCTTTTTTTGTGTTATCACTCTTCTGTTTTCTTACAGATGGCGGTCAACAAGCGTTTTTCATGGTGAAGAAGAGTTGTGCATGTGAATTGGTATGGCAGTCGCAGTTGCGCGTATTTGTGTCTTCACATTCACTGTGCAGATTTTGCACACTAACTGTTAAAGAAAATAAATCTGGAGAGGAATAGGGTGGCTATTGGGGAGGAGGAGGCCACAGTACAGGGTGGGCTATTTATATGGATACACCTTAATTTGGCTATTTATATGGGTACATAATTGTATGTGAATGGTGAAATTAACAAACAAAATCACCACTATTGGTCTGACACTAACCCACATTGGATAGATCCCTCCAAGACTGTTGGAACAAAAAAATTGGTGGTATGATGTTGTATCTGGGGTGTATACATAGATCAGGTGTATCCATATAAATGGCCCACCCTGTAGTATCCTTTAGTTTTGCAATGTGTAATATTTTATATCTTACATTGTATGTGTAAATGCATGTATGTTGTTTTCTCTTTTTCTGTGTTGTCTCTCTTTTGTCTTCCAGATGGAGCTCGAGAAATATTTTTTATGTTGATGAAGAGTTGGGCATGGGATTTGTTATCACATACCATGTGTTTGCTCTGTCTCCTTGCAACTTTCTTGCAATTTTTGTTTGTTTTTTATTCTCTTTTCCAGTATAATAAGTATGCATATATGAACTTTTTTTTTATTTACAGGTCACTGTGTGCATTTCATGTGTAGTATTTTATATCTGTTATTGTATGTGTTAATGCATGTAAGTTGGTATATGTTATTTTTTTGTATTGTCTCTCTTCTGTTTTCTTTCAGATGACGGTCGACAAGTATTTTTCATGCTGAAGAGGAGTTTGGCATCGGATTTGTTATAACATCTATTTGTTCTTTCTCCTTGCAACTTTCTTACTCTTTTTGTCTTACTTTTTTTTCTCTTTTTCAGTATGATATGTATGCATATATAAACAATCTTTTTTCACAGGTCACTTTGTGTGCATTTCATGGGTAGTATTTTATATCTGTTATGGTATGTGGTAATGCATGTAAATTGGTACCTCTTTTTTGTGTTGTCTCTCTTCTGTTTTCTTACAGATGGCGGTCGACAAGTGTTTTTCATGGTGAAGAGGAGTTTGGCATCGGATTTGTTATAACATCTATTTGTTCTTTTTCCTTGCAACTTTCTTACTCTTTTTGTCTTACTTTTTTTTCTCTTTTTCAGTATGATATGTATGCATATATAAACAATCTTTTTTCACAGGTCACTTTGTGTGCATTTCATGGGTAGTATTTTATATCTGTTATGGTATGTGGTAATGCATGTAAATTGGTACCTCTTTTTTTGTGTTGTCACTCTTCTGTTTTCTTACAGATGGCGGTCGACAAGTGTTTTTCATGGTGAAGAAGAGTTGTGCATGTGAATTGGTATGGTGGTCGCAGTTGAGCGTATTTGTGTTTTCACATTCACTGTGCAGATTTTGCACACTAACTGTTAAAGAAAATAAATCTGGAGAGGAATAGGGTGGCTATTGGGGAGGAGGAGGCCACAGTACAGGGTGGGCCATTTATATGGATACAGCTAAATTTGGCTATTTATATGGGTACATAATTGTATGTGAATGGTGAAATTAACAAACAAAACCACCACTATTGGTCTGACACTAACCCACATTGGATAGATCCCTCCAAGACTGTTGGAACAAAAAAATTGGTGGTATGATGTTGTATCTGGGGTGTATACATAGATCAGGTGTATCCATATAAATGGCCCACCCTGTAGTATCCTTTAGTTTTGCAATGTGTAATATTTTATATCTTACATTGTATGTGTAAATGCATGTATGTTGTTTTCTCTTTTTCTGTGTTGTCTCTCTTTTGTCTTCCAGATGGAGCTCGAGAAATATTTTTTATGTTGATGAAGAGTTGGACATAGGATTTGTTATCACATACCATGTGTTTGCTCTGTCTCCTTGCAACTTTCTTGCACTTTTTGTTTGTTTTTTATTCTCTTTTCCAGTATAATAAGTATGCATGTATGAACTTTTTTTTTTTTACAGGTCACTGTGTGCATTTCATGTGTAGTATTTTATATCTGTTATTGTATGTGTTAATGCATGTAAGTTGGTATATGTTATTTTTTTGTATTGTCTCTCTTCTGTTTTCTTTCAGATGGCGGTCGACAAGTATTTTTCATGCTGAAGAGGAGTTTGGCATCGGATTTGTTATAACATCTATTTGTTCTTTCTCCTTGCAACTTTCTTACTCTTTTTGTCTTACTTTTTTTTTCTCTTTTTCAGTATGATATGTATGCATATATAAACAATCTTTTTTCATAGGTCACTTTGTGTGCATTTCATGGGTAGTATTTTATAACTGTTATTGTATGTGTTAATGCATGTAAATTGGTGCCTCTTTTTTGTGTTGTCTCTCTTCTGTTTTCTTACAGATGGCGGTCGACAAGTGTTTTTCATGGTGAAGAGGAGTTTGGCATCGGATTTGTTATAACATCTATTTGTTCTTTTTCCTTGCAACTTTCTTACTCTTTTTGTCTTACTTTTTTTTCTCTTTTTCAGTATGATATGTATGCATATATAAACAATCTTTTTTCACAGGTCACTTTGTGTGCATTTCATGGGTAGTATTTTATATCTGTTATGGTATGTGGTAATGCATGTAAATTGGTACCTCTTTTTTTGTGTTGTCACTCTTCTGTTTTCTTACAGATGGCGGTCGACAAGTGTTTTTCATGGTGAAGAAGAGTTGTGCATGTGAATTGGTATGGTGGTCGCAGTTGAGCGTATTTGTGTTTTCACATTCACTGTGCAGATTTTGCACACTAACTGTTAAAGAAAATAAATCTGGAGAGGAATAGGGTGGCTATTGGGGAGGAGGAGGCCACAGTACAGGGTGGGCCATTTATATGGATACAGCTAAATTTGGCTATTTATATAGGTACATAATTGTATGTGAATGGTGAAATTAACAAACAAAACCACCACTATTGGTCCGACACTAACCCACATTGGATAGATCCCTCCAAGACTGTTGGAACAAAAAAATTGGTGGTATGATGTTGTATAAGGGGTGTATACATAGATCAGGTGTATCCATATAAATTGCCCACCCTGTAGTATCCTTTAGTTTTGCAATGTGTAATATTTTATATCTTACATTGTATGAGTAAATGCATGTATGTTGTTTTCTCTTTTTCTGTGTTGTCTCTCTTTTGTCTTCCAGATGGAGCTCGAGAAATATTTTTTATGTTGATGAAGAGTTGGACATGGGATTTGTTATCACATACCATGTGTTTGCTCTGTCTCCTTGCAACTTTCTTGCACTTTTTGTTTGTTTTTTATTCTCTTTTCCAGTATAATAAGTATGCATGTATGAACTTTTTTTTTTTTACAGGTCACTGTGTGCATTTCATGTGTAGTATTTTATATCTGTTATTGTATGTGTTAATGCATGTAAGTTGGTATATGTTTTTTTTTTTTTGTATTGTCTCTCTTCTGTTTTCTTTCAGATGGCGGTCGACAAGTATTTTTCATGCTGAAGAGGAGTTTGGCATCGGATTTGTTATAACATCTATTTGTTCTTTCTCCTTGCAACTTTCTTACTCTTTTTGTCTTACTTTTTTTTTTCTCTTTTTCAGTATGATATGTATGCATATATAAACAATCTTTTTTCACAGGTCACTTTGTGTGCATTTCATGGGTAGTATTTTATAACTGTTATTGTATGTGGTAATGCATGTAAATTGGTACCTCTTTTTTTGTGTTGTCTCTCTTCTGTTTTCTTACAGATGGCGGTCGACAAGTGTTTTTCATGGTGAAGAGGAGTTTGGCATCGGATTTGTTATAACATCTATTTGTTCTTTTTCCTTGCAACTTTCTTACTCTTTTTGTCTTACTTTTTTTTTCTCTTTTTCAGTATGATATGTATGCATATATAGACAATCTTTTTTCACAGGTCACTTTATGTGCATTTCATGGGTAGTATTTTATAACTGTTATTGTATGTGGTAATGCATGTAAATTGGTACCTCTTTTTTGTGTTGTCTCTCTTCTGTTTTCTTACAGATGGCGGTCGACAAGTGTTTTTCATGGTGAAGAAGAGTTGTGCATGTGAATTGGTATGGTGGTCGCAGTTGCGCGTATTTGTGTTTTCACATTCACTGTGCAGATTTTGCACACTAACTGTTAAAGAAAATAAATCTGGAGAGGAATAGGGTGGCTATTGGGGAGGAGGAGGCCACAGTACAGGGTGGGCCATTTATATGGATACAGCTAAATTTGGCTATTTATATAGGTACATAATTGTATGTGAATGGTGAAATTAACAAACAAAACCACCACTATTGGTCTGACACTAACCCACTTTGGATAGATCCCTCCAAGACTGTTGGAACAAAAAAATTGGTGGTATGATGTTGTATCTGGGGTGTATACATAGATCAGGTGTATCCATATAAATGGCCCACCCTGTAGTATCCTTTAGTTTTGCAATGTGTAATATTTTATATCTTACATTGTATGTGTAAATGCATGTATGTTGTTTTCTCTTTTTCTGTGTTGTCTCTCTTTTGTCTTCCAGATGGAGCTCGAGAAATATTTTTTATGTTGATGAAGAGTTGGACATAGGATTTGTTATCACATACCATGTGTTTGCTCTGTCTCCTTGCAACTTTCTTGCACTTTTTGTTTGTTTTTTATTCTCTTTTCCAGTATAATAAGTATGCATGTATGAACTTTTTTTTTTTTACAGGTCACTGTGTGCATTTCATGTGTAGTATTTTATATCTGTTATTGTATGTGTTAATGCATGTAAGTTGGTATATGTTATTTTTTTGTATTGTCTCTCTTCTGTTTTCTTTCAGATGGCGGTCGACAAGTATTTTTCATGCTGAAGAGGAGTTTGGCATCGGATTTGTTATAACATCTATTTGTTCTTTCTCCTTGCAACTTTCTTACTCTTTTTGTCTTACTTTTTTTTTCTCTTTTTCAGTATGATATGTATGCATATATAAACAATCTATTTTCACAGGTCACTTTGTGTGCATTTCATGGGTAGTATTTTATAACTGTTATTGTATGTGGTAATGCATGTAAATTGGTACCTCTTTTTTGTGTTGTCTCTCTTCTGTTTTCTTACAGATGGCGGTCGACAAGTGTTTTTCATGGTGAAGAGGAGTTTGGCATCGGATTTGTTATAACATCTATTTGTTCTTTTTCCTTGCAACTTTCTTACTCTTTTTGTCTTACTTTTTTTTCTCTTTTTCAGTATGATATGTATGCATATATAAACAATCTTTTTTCACAGGTCACTTTGTGTGCATTTCATGGGTAGTATTTTATATCTGTTATGGTATGTGGTAATGCATGTAAATTGGTACCTCTTTTTTTGTGTTGTCACTCTTCTGTTTTCTTACAGATGGCGGTCGACAAGTGTTTTTCATGGTGAAGAAGAGTTGTGCATGTGAATTGGTATGGTGGTCGCAGTTGAGCGTATTTGTGTTTTCACATTCACTGTGCAGATTTTGCACACTAACTGTTAAAGAAAATAAATCTGGAGAGGAATAGGGTGGCTATTGGGGAGGAGGAGGCCACAGTACAGGGTGGGCCATTTATATGGATACAGCTAAATTTGGCTATTTATATAGGTACATAATTGTATGTGAATGGTGAAATTAACAAACAAAACCACCACTATTGGTCTGACACTAACCCACATTGGATAGATCCCTCCAAGACTGTTGGAACAAAAAAATTGGTGGTATGATGTTGTATCTGGGGTGTATACATAGATCAGGTGTATCCATATAAATGGCCCACCCTGTAGTATCCTTTAGTTTTGCAATGTGTAATATTTTATATCTTACATTGTATGTGTAAATGCATGTATGTTGTTTTCTCTTTTTCTGTGTTGTCTCTCTTTTGTCTTCCAGATGGAGCTCGAGAAATATTTTTTGTGTTGATGAAGAGTTGGACATAGGATTTGTTATCACATACCATGTGTTTGCTCTGTCTCCTTGCAACTTTCTTGCACTTTTTGTTTGTTTTTTATTCTCTTTTCCAGTATAATAAGTATGCATGTATGAACTTTTTTTTTTTACAGGTCACTGTGTGCATTTCATGTGTAGTATTTTATATCTGTTATTGTATGTGTTAATGCATGTAAGTTGGTATATGTTATTTTTTTGTATTGTCTCTCTTCTGTTTTCTTTCAGATGGCGGTCGACAAGTATTTTTCATGCTGAAGAGGAGTTTGGCATCGGATTTGTTATAACATCTATTTGTTCTTTCTCCTTGCAACTTTCTTACTCTTTTTGTCTTACTTTTTTTTTCTCTTTTTCAGTATGATATGTATGCATATATAAACAATCTTTTTTCATAGGTCACTTTGTGTGCATTTCATGGGTAGTATTTTATAACTGTTATTGTATGTGTTAATGCATGTAAATTGGTGCCTCTTTTTTGTGTTGTCTCTCTTCTGTTTTCTTTCAGATGGCGGTCGACAAGTATTTTTCATGTTGAAGAGGAGTTTGGCATCGGATTTGTTATAACATCTATTTGTTCTTTCTCCTTGCAACTTTCTTACTCTTTTTGTCTTACTTTATTTCTCTTTTTCAGTATGATATGTATGCATATATAAACAATCTTTTTTCACAGGTCACTTTGTGTGCATTTCATGGGTAGTATTTTATATCTGTTATGGTATGTGGTAATGCATGTAAATTGGTACCTCTTTTTTTGTGTTATCACTCTTCTGTTTTCTTACAGATGGCGGTCAACAAGCGTTTTTCATGGTGAAGAAGAGTTGTGCATGTGAATTGGTATGGCAGTCGCAGTTGCGCGTATTTGTGTCTTCACATTCACTGTGCAGATTTTGCACACTAACTGTTAAAGAAAATAAATCTGGAGAGGAATAGGGTGGCTATTGGGGAGGAGGAGGCCACAGTACAGGGTGGGCTATTTATATGGATACACCTTAATTTGGCTATTTATATGGGTACATAATTGTATGTGAATGGTGAAATTAACAAACAAAATCACCACTATTGGTCTGACACTAACCCACATTGGATAGATCCCTCCAAGACTGTTGGAACAAAAAAATTGGTGGTATGATGTTGTATCTGGGGTGTATACATAGATCAGGTGTATCCATATAAATGGCCCACCCTGTAGTATCCTTTAGTTTTGCAATGTGTAATATTTTATATCTTACATTGTATGTGTAAATGCATGTATGTTGTTTTCTCTTTTTCTGTGTTGTCTCTCTTTTGTCTTCCAGATGGAGCTCGAGAAATATTTTTTATGTTGATGAAGAGTTGGGCATGGGATTTGTTATCACATACCATGTGTTTGCTCTGTCTCCTTGCAACTTTCTTGCAATTTTTGTTTGTTTTTTATTCTCTTTTCCAGTATAATAAGTATGCATATATGAACTTTTTTTTTATTTACAGGTCACTGTGTGCATTTCATGTGTAGTATTTTATATCTGTTATTGTATGTGTTAATGCATGTAAGTTGGTATATGTTATTTTTTTGTATTGTCTCTCTTCTGTTTTCTTTCAGATGACGGTCGACAAGTATTTTTCATGCTGAAGAGGAGTTTGGCATCGGATTTGTTATAACATCTATTTGTTCTTTCTCCTTGCAACTTTCTTACTCTTTTTGTCTTACTTTTTTTTCTCTTTTTCAGTATGATATGTATGCATATATAAACAATCTTTTTTCACAGGTCACTTTGTGTGCATTTCATGGGTAGTATTTTATATCTGTTATGGTATGTGGTAATGCATGTAAATTGGTACCTCTTTTTTGTGTTGTCTCTCTTCTGTTTTCTTACAGATGGCGGTCGACAAGTGTTTTTCATGGTGAAGAGGAGTTTGGCATCGGATTTGTTATAACATCTATTTGTTCTTTTTCCTTGCAACTTTCTTACTCTTTTTGTCTTACTTTTTTTTCTCTTTTTCAGTATGATATGTATGCATATATAAACAATCTTTTTTCACAGGTCACTTTGTGTGCATTTCATGGGTAGTATTTTATATCTGTTATGGTATGTGGTAATGCATGTAAATTGGTACCTCTTTTTTTGTGTTGTCACTCTTCTGTTTTCTTACAGATGGCGGTCGACAAGTGTTTTTCATGGTGAAGAAGAGTTGTGCATGTGAATTGGTATGGTGGTCGCAGTTGAGCGTATTTGTGTTTTCACATTCACTGTGCAGATTTTGCACACTAACTGTTAAAGAAAATAAATCTGGAGAGGAATAGGGTGGCTATTGGGGAGGAGGAGGCCACAGTACAGGGTGGGCCATTTATATGGATACAGCTAAATTTGGCTATTTATATGGGTACATAATTGTATGTGAATGGTGAAATTAACAAACAAAACCACCACTATTGGTCTGACACTAACCCACATTGGATAGATCCCTCCAAGACTGTTGGAACAAAAAAATTGGTGGTATGATGTTGTATCTGGGGTGTATACATAGATCAGGTGTATCCATATAAATGGCCCACCCTGTAGTATCCTTTAGTTTTGCAATGTGTAATATTTTATATCTTACATTGTATGTGTAAATGCATGTATGTTGTTTTCTCTTTTTCTGTGTTGTCTCTCTTTTGTCTTCCAGATGGAGCTCGAGAAATATTTTTTATGTTGATGAAGAGTTGGACATAGGATTTGTTATCACATACCATGTGTTTGCTCTGTCTCCTTGCAACTTTCTTGCACTTTTTGTTTGTTTTTTATTCTCTTTTCCAGTATAATAAGTATGCATGTATGAACTTTTTTTTTTTTACAGGTCACTGTGTGCATTTCATGTGTAGTATTTTATATCTGTTATTGTATGTGTTAATGCATGTAAGTTGGTATATGTTATTTTTTTGTATTGTCTCTCTTCTGTTTTCTTTCAGATGGCGGTCGACAAGTATTTTTCATGCTGAAGAGGAGTTTGGCATCGGATTTGTTATAACATCTATTTGTTCTTTCTCCTTGCAACTTTCTTACTCTTTTTGTCTTACTTTTTTTTTCTCTTTTTCAGTATGATATGTATGCATATATAAACAATCTTTTTTCATAGGTCACTTTGTGTGCATTTCATGGGTAGTATTTTATAACTGTTATTGTATGTGTTAATGCATGTAAATTGGTGCCTCTTTTTTGTGTTGTCTCTCTTCTGTTTTCTTACAGATGGCGGTCGACAAGTGTTTTTCATGGTGAAGAGGAGTTTGGCATCGGATTTGTTATAACATCTATTTGTTCTTTTTCCTTGCAACTTTCTTACTCTTTTTGTCTTACTTTTTTTTCTCTTTTTCAGTATGATATGTATGCATATATAAACAATCTTTTTTCACAGGTCACTTTGTGTGCATTTCATGGGTAGTATTTTATATCTGTTATGGTATGTGGTAATGCATGTAAATTGGTACCTCTTTTTTTGTGTTGTCACTCTTCTGTTTTCTTACAGATGGCGGTCGACAAGTGTTTTTCATGGTGAAGAAGAGTTGTGCATGTGAATTGGTATGGTGGTCGCAGTTGAGCGTATTTGTGTTTTCACATTCACTGTGCAGATTTTGCACACTAACTGTTAAAGAAAATAAATCTGGAGAGGAATAGGGTGGCTATTGGGGAGGAGGAGGCCACAGTACAGGGTGGGCCATTTATATGGATACAGCTAAATTTGGCTATTTATATAGGTACATAATTGTATGTGAATGGTGAAATTAACAAACAAAACCACCACTATTGGTCCGACACTAACCCACATTGGATAGATCCCTCCAAGACTGTTGGAACAAAAAAATTGGTGGTATGATGTTGTATAAGGGGTGTATACATAGATCAGGTGTATCCATATAAATTGCCCACCCTGTAGTATCCTTTAGTTTTGCAATGTGTAATATTTTATATCTTACATTGTATGAGTAAATGCATGTATGTTGTTTTCTCTTTTTCTGTGTTGTCTCTCTTTTGTCTTCCAGATGGAGCTCGAGAAATATTTTTTATGTTGATGAAGAGTTGGACATGGGATTTGTTATCACATACCATGTGTTTGCTCTGTCTCCTTGCAACTTTCTTGCACTTTTTGTTTGTTTTTTATTCTCTTTTCCAGTATAATAAGTATGCATGTATGAACTTTTTTTTTTTTACAGGTCACTGTGTGCATTTCATGTGTAGTATTTTATATCTGTTATTGTATGTGTTAATGCATGTAAGTTGGTATATGTTTTTTTTTTTTTGTATTGTCTCTCTTCTGTTTTCTTTCAGATGGCGGTCGACAAGTATTTTTCATGCTGAAGAGGAGTTTGGCATCGGATTTGTTATAACATCTATTTGTTCTTTCTCCTTGCAACTTTCTTACTCTTTTTGTCTTACTTTTTTTTTTCTCTTTTTCAGTATGATATGTATGCATATATAAACAATCTTTTTTCACAGGTCACTTTGTGTGCATTTCATGGGTAGTATTTTATAACTGTTATTGTATGTGGTAATGCATGTAAATTGGTACCTCTTTTTTTGTGTTGTCTCTCTTCTGTTTTCTTACAGATGGCGGTCGACAAGTGTTTTTCATGGTGAAGAGGAGTTTGGCATCGGATTTGTTATAACATCTATTTGTTCTTTTTCCTTGCAACTTTCTTACTCTTTTTGTCTTACTTTTTTTTTCTCTTTCTCAGTATGATATGTATGCATATATAGACAATCTTTTTTCACAGGTCACTTTATGTGCATTTCATGGGTAGTATTTTATAACTGTTATTGTATGTGGTAATGCATGTAAATTGGTACCTCTTTTTTGTGTTGTCTCTCTTCTGTTTTCTTACAGATGGCGGTCGACAAGTGTTTTTCATGGTGAAGAAGAGTTGTGCATGTGAATTGGTATGGTGGTCGCAGTTGCGCGTATTTGTGTTTTCACATTCACTGTGCAGATTTTGCACACTAACTGTTAAAGAAAATAAATCTGGAGAGGAATAGGGTGGCTATTGGGGAGGAGGAGGCCACAGTACAGGGTGGGCCATTTATATGGATACAGCTAAATTTGGCTATTTATATAGGTACATAATTGTATGTGAATGGTGAAATTAACAAACAAAACCACCACTATTGGTCTGACACTAACCCACTTTGGATAGATCCCTCCAAGACTGTTGGAACAAAAAAATTGGTGGTATGATGTTGTATCTGGGGTGTATACATAGATCAGGTGTATCCATATAAATGGCCCACCCTGTAGTATCCTTTAGTTTTGCAATGTGTAATATTTTATATCTTACATTGTATGTGTAAATGCATGTATGTTGTTTTCTCTTTTTCTGTGTTGTCTCTCTTTTGTCTTCCAGATGGAGCTCGAGAAATATTTTTTATGTTGATGAAGAGTTGGACATAGGATTTGTTATCACATACCATGTGTTTGCTCTGTCTCCTTGCAACTTTCTTGCACTTTTTGTTTGTTTTTTATTCTCTTTTCCAGTATAATAAGTATGCATGTATGAACTTTTTTTTTTTACAGGTCACTGTGTGCATTTCATGTGTAGTATTTTATATCTGTTATTGTATGTGTTAATGCATGTAAGTTGGTATATGTTATTTTTTTGTATTGTCTCTCTTCTGTTTTCTTTCAGATGGCGGTCGACAAGTATTTTTCATGCTGAAGAGGAGTTTGGCATCGGATTTGTTATAACATCTATTTGTTCTTTCTCCTTGCAACTTTCTTACTCTTTTTGTCTTACTTTTTTTTTCTCTTTTTCAGTATGATATGTATGCATATATAAACAATCTTTTTTCATAGGTCACTTTGTGTGCATTTCATGGGTAGTATTTTATAACTGTTATTGTATGTGTTAATGCATGTAAATTGGTGCCTCTTTTTTGTGTTGTCTCTCTTCTGTTTTCTTACAGATGGCGGTCGACAAGTGTTTTTCATGGTGAAGAGGAGTTTGGCATCGGATTTGTTATAACATCTATTTGTTCTTTTTCCTTGCAACTTTCTTACTCTTTTTGTCTTACTTTTTTTTCTCTTTTTCAGTATGATATGTATGCATATATAAACAATCTTTTTTCACAGGTCACTTTGTGTGCATTTCATGGGTAGTATTTTATATCTGTTATGGTATGTGGTAATGCATGTAAATTGGTACCTCTTTTTTTGTGTTGTCACTCTTCTGTTTTCTTACAGATGGCGGTCGACAAGTGTTTTTCATGGTGAAGAAGAGTTGTGCATGTGAATTGGTATGGTGGTCGCAGTTGAGCGTATTTGTGTTTTCACATTCACTGTGCAGATTTTGCACACTAACTGTTAAAGAAAATAAATCTGGAGAGGAATAGGGTGGCTATTGGGGAGGAGGAGGCCACAGTACAGGGTGGGCCATTTATATGGATACAGCTAAATTTGGCTATTTATATAGGTACATAATTGTATGTGAATGGTGAAATTAACAAACAAAACCACCACTATTGGTCCGACACTAACCCACATTGGATAGATCCCTCCAAGACTGTTGGAACAAAAAAATTGGTGGTATGATGTTGTATAAGGGGTGTATACATAGATCAGGTGAATACATATAAATTGCCCACCCTGTAGTATCCTTTAGTTTTGCAATGTGTAATATTTTATATCTTACATTGTATGAGTAAATGCATGTATGTTGTTTTCTCTTTTTCTGTGTTGTCTCTCTTTTGTCTTCCAGATGGAGCTCGAGAAATATTTTTTATGTTGATGAAGAGTTGGACATGGGATTTGTTATCACATACCATGTGTTTGCTCTGTCTCCTTGCAACTTTCTTGCACTTTTTGTTTGTTTTTTATTCTCTTTTCCAGTATAATAAGTATGCATATATGAACTTTTTTTTTTTTACAGGTCACTGTGTGCATTTCATGTGTAGTATTTTATATCTGTTATTGTATGTGTTAATGCTTGTAAGTTGGTATATATTTTTTTTGTATTGTCTCTCTTCTGTTTTCTTTCAGATGGCGGTCGACAAGTATTTTTCATGGTGAAGAGGAGTTTGGCATCGGATTTGTTATAACATCTATTTGTTCTTTTTCCTTGCAACTTTCTTACTCTTTTTGTCTTACTTTTTTTTTCTCTTTTTCAGTATGATATGTATGCATATATAAACAATCTTTTTTCACAGGTCACTTTATGTGCATTTCATGGGTAGTATTTTATAACTGTTATTGTATGTGGTAATGCATGTAAATTGGTACCTCTTTTTTGTGTTGTCTCTCTTCTGTTTTCTTACAGATGGCGGTCGACAAGTGTTTTTCATGGTGAAGAAGAGTTGTGCATGTGAATTGGTATGGTGGTCGCAGTTGCGCGTATTTGTGTTTTCACATTCACTGTGCAGATTTTGCACACTAACTGTTAAAGAAAATAAATCTGGAGAGGAATAGGGTGGCTATTGGGGAGGAGGAGGCCACAGTACAGGGTGGGCCATTTATATGGATACAGCTAAATTTGGCTATTTATATAGGTACATAATTGTATGTGAATGGTGAAATTAACAAACAAAACCACCACTATTGGTCTGACACTAACCCACATTGGATAGATCCCTCCAAGACTGTTGGAACAAAAAAATTGGTGGTATGATGTTGTATCTGGGGTGTATACATAGATCAGGTGTATCCATATAAATGGCCCACCCTGTAGTATCCTTTAGTTTTGCAATGTGTAATATTTTATATCTTACATTGTATGTGTAAATGCATGTATGTTGTTTTCTCTTTTTCTGTGTTGTCTCTCTTTTGTCTTCCAGATGGAGCTCGAGAAATATTTTTTATGTTGATGAAGAGTTGGACATAGGATTTGTTATCACATACCATGTGTTTGCTCTGTCTCCTTGCAACTTTCTTGCACTTTTTGTTTGTTTTTTATTCTCTTTTCCAGTATAATAAGTATGCATGTATGAACTTTTTTTTTTTACAGGTCACTGTGTGCATTTCATGTGTAGTATTTTATATCTGTTATTGTATGTGTTAATGCATGTAAGTTGGTATATGTTATTTTTTTGTATTGTCTCTCTTCTGTTTTCTTTCAGATGGCGGTCGACAAGTATTTTTCATGCTGAAGAGGAGTTTGGCATCGGATTTGTTATAACATCTATTTGTTCTTTCTCCTTGCAACTTTCTTACTCTTTTTGTCTTACTTTTTTTTTCTCTTTTTCAGTATGATATGTATGCATATATAAACAATCTTTTTTCATAGGTCACTTTGTGTGCATTTCATGGGTAGTATTTTATAACTGTTATTGTATGTGTTAATGCATGTAAATTGGTGCCTCTTTTTTGTGTTGTCTCTCTTCTGTTTTCTTTCAGATGGCGGTCGACAAGTATTTTTCATGCTGAAGAGGAGTTTGGCATCGGATTTGTTATAACATCTATTTGTTCTTTCTCCTTGCAACTTTCTTACTCTTTTTGTCTTACTTTTTTTTTCTCTTTTTCAGTATGATATGTATGCATATATAAACAATCTTTTTTCATAGGTCACTTTGTGTGCATTTCATGGGTAGTATTTTATATCTGTTATGGTATGTGGTAATGCATGTAAATTGGTACCTCTTTTTTTGTGTTGTCACTCTTCTGTTTTCTTACAGATGGCGGTCGACAAGTGTTTTTCATGGTGAAGAAGAGTTGTGCATGTGAATTGGTATGGTGGTCGCAGTTGAGCGTATTTGTGTTTTCACATTCACTGTGCAGATTTTGCACACTAACTGTTAAAGAAAATAAATCTGGAGAGGAATAGGGTGGCTATTGGGGAGGAGGAGGCCACAGTACAGGGTGGGCCATTTATATGGATACAGCTAAATTTGGCTATTTATATAGGTACATAATTGTATGTGAATGGTGAAATTAACAAACAAAACCACCACTATTGGTCCGACACTAACCCACATTGGATAGATCCCTCCAAGACTGTTGGAACAAAAAAATTGGTGGTATGATGTTGTATAAGGGGTGTATACATAGATCAGGTGAATACATATAAATTGCCCACCCTGTAGTATCCTTTAGTTTTGCAATGTGTAATATTTTATATCTTACATTGTATGAGTAAATGCATGTATGTTGTTTTCTCTTTTTCTGTGTTGTCTCTCTTTTGTCTTCCAGATGGAGCTCGAGAAATATTTTTTATGTTGATGAAGAGTTGGACATGGGATTTGTTATCACATACCATGTGTTTGCTCTGTCTCCTTGCAACTTTCTTGCACTTTTTGTTTGTTTTTTATTCTCTTTTCCAGTATAATAAGTATGCATATATGAACTTTTTTTTTTTTACAGGTCACTGTGTGCATTTCATGTGTAGTATTTTATATCTGTTATTGTATGTGTTAATGCTTGTAAGTTGGTATATATTTTTTTTGTATTGTCTCTCTTCTGTTTTCTTTCAGATGGCGGTCGACAAGTATTTTTCATGCTGAAGAGGAGTTTGGCATCGGATTTGTTATAACATCTATTTGTTCTTTCTCCTTGCAACTTTCTTACTCTTTTTGTCTTACTTTTTTTTTCTCTTTTTCAGTATGATATGTATGCATATATAAACAATCTTTTTTCACAGGTCACTTTGTGTGCATTTCATGGGTAGTATTTTATAACTGTTATTGTATGTGGTAATGCATGTAAATTGGTACCTCTTTTTTTGTGTTGTCTCTCTTCTGTTTTCTTACAGATGGCGGTCGACAAGTGTTTTTCATGGTGAAGAGGAGTTTGGCATCGGATTTGTTATAACATCTATTTGTTCTTTTTCCTTGCAACTTTCTTACTCTTTTTGTCTTACTTTTTTTTCTCTTTTTCAGTATGATATGTATGCATATATAAACAATCTTTTTTCACAGGTCACTTTGTGTGCATTTCATGGGTAGTATTTTATAACTGTTATTGTATGTGTTAATGCATGTAAGTTGGTACCTCTTTTTTTGTATTGTCTCTCTTCTGTTTTCTTTCAGATGGCGGTCAAGTATTTTGCATGTTAAAGGGGAGGTTGGCATCGGATTTGTTATAACATCTATTTGTTCTTTCTCCTTGCAACTTTCTTACTCTTTTTGTCTTACTTTTTTTCTCTTTTTCAGTATGATATGTATGCATATATAAACAATCTTTTTTCACAGGTCACTTTGTGTGCATTTCATGGGTAGTATTTTATATCTGTTATGGTATGTGGTAATGCATGTAAATTGGTACCTCTTTTTTTGTGTTGTCACTCTTCTGTTTTCTTACAGATGGCGGTCAACAAGTGTTTTTCATGGTGAAGAGGAGTTTGGCATCGGATTTGTTATAACATCTATTTGTTCTTTCTCCTTGCAACTTTCTTACTCTTTTTGTCTTACTTTTTTTTTCTCTTTTTCAGTATGATATGTATGCATATATAAACAATCTTTTTTCACAGGTCACTTTATGTGCATTTCATGGGTAGTATTTTATAACTGTTATTGTATGTGGTAATGCATGTAAATTGGTACCTCTTTTTTGTCTTGTCTCTCTTCTGTTTTCTTACAGATGGCGGTCGACAAGTGTTTTTCATGGTGAAGAAGAGTTGTGCATGTGAATTGGTATGGTGGTCGCAGTTGCGCGTATTTGTGTTTTCACATTCACTGTGCAGATTTTGCACACTAACTGTTAAAGAAAATAAATCTGGAGAGGAATAGGGTGGCTATTGGGGAGGAGGAGGCCACAGTACAGGGTGGGCCATTTATATGGATACAGCTAAATTTGGCTATTTATATAGGTACATAATTGTATGTGAATGGTGAAATTAACAAACAAAACCACCACTATTGGTCTGACACTAACCCACATTGGATAGATCCCTCCAAGACTGTTGGAACAAAAAAATTGGTGGTATGATGTTGTATCTGGGGTGTATACATAGATCAGGTGTATCCATATAAATGGCCCACCCTGTAGTATCCTTTAGTTTTGCAATGTGTAATATTTTATATCTTACATTGTATGTGTAAATGCATGTATGTTGTTTTCTCTTTTTCTGTGTTGTCTCTCTTTTGTCTTCCAGATGGAGCTCGAGAAATATTTTTTATGTTGATGAAGAGTTGGACATAGGATTTGTTATCACATACCATGTGTTTGCTCTGTCTCCTTGCAACTTTCTTGCACTTTTTGTTTGTTTTTTATTCTCTTTTCCAGTATAATAAGTATGCATGTATGAACTTTTTTTTTTTTACAGGTCACTGTGTGCATTTCATGTGTAGTATTTTATATCTGTTATTGTATGTGTTAATGCATGTAAGTTGGTATATGTTATTTTTTTGTATTGTCTCTCTTCTGTTTTCTTTCAGATGGCGGTCGACAAGTATTTTTCATGCTGAAGAGGAGTTTGGCATCGGATTTGTTATAACATCTATTTGTTCTTTCTCCTTGCAACTTTCTTACTCTTTTTGTCTTACTTTTTTTTTCTCTTTTTCAGTATGATATGTATGCATATATAAACAATCTTTTTTCATAGGTCACTTTGTGTGCATTTCATGGGTAGTATTTTATATCTGTTATGGTATGTGGTAATGCATGTAAATTGGTACCTCTTTTTTTGTGTTGTCACTCTTCTGTTTTCTTACAGATGGCGGTCAACAAGTGTTTTTCATGGTGAAGAGGAGTTTGGCATCGGATTTGTTATAACATCTATTTGTTCTTTCTCCTTGCAACTTTCTTACTCTTTTTGTCTTACTTTTTTTTTCTCTTTTTCAGTATGATATGTATGCATATATAAACAATCTTTTTTCACAGGTCACTTTATGTGCATTTCATGGGTAGTATTTTATAACTGTTATTGTATGTGGTAATGCATGTAAATTGGTACCTCTTTTTTGTCTTGTCTCTCTTCTGTTTTCTTACAGATGGCGGTCGACAAGTGTTTTTCATGGTGAAGAAGAGTTGTGCATGTGAATTGGTATGGTGGTCGCAGTTGCGCGTATTTGTGTTTTCACATTCACTGTGCAGATTTTGCACACTAACTGTTAAAGAAAATAAATCTGGAGAGGAATAGGGTGGCTATTGGGGAGGAGGAGGCCACAGTACAGGGTGGGCCATTTATATGGATACAGCTAAATTTGGCTATTTATATAGGTACATAATTGTATGTGAATGGTGAAATTAACAAACAAAACCACCACTATTGGTCTGACACTAACCCACATTGGATAGATCCCTCCAAGACTGTTGGAACAAAAAAATTGGTGGTATGATGTTGTATCTGGGGTGTATACATAGATCAGGTGTATCCATATAAATGGCCCACCCTGTAGTATCCTTTAGTTTTGCAATGTGTAATATTTTATATCTTACATTGTATGTGTAAATGCATGTATGTTGTTTTCTCTTTTTCTGTGTTGTCTCTCTTTTGTCTTCCAGATGGAGCTCGAGAAATATTTTTTATGTTGATGAAGAGTTGGACATAGGATTTGTTATCACATACCATGTGTTTGCTCTGTCTCCTTGCAACTTTCTTGCACTTTTTGTTTGTTTTTTATTCTCTTTTCCAGTATAATAAGTATGCATGTATGAACTTTTTTTTTTTTACAGGTCACTGTGTGCATTTCATGTGTAGTATTTTATATCTGTTATTGTATGTGTTAATGCATGTAAGTTGGTATATGTTATTTTTTTGTATTGTCTCTCTTCTGTTTTCTTTCAGATGGCGGTCGACAAGTATTTTTCATGCTGAAGAGGAGTTTGGCATCGGATTTGTTATAACATCTATTTGTTCTTTCTCCTTGCAACTTTCTTACTCTTTTTGTCTTACTTTTTTTTTCTCTTTTTCAGTATGATATGTATGCATATATAAACAATCTTTTTTCATAGGTCACTTTGTGTGCATTTCATGGGTAGTATTTTATAACTGTTATTGTATGTGTTAATGCATGTAAATTGGTGCCTCTTTTTTGTGTTGTCTCTCTTCTGTTTTCTTACAGATGGCGGTCGACAAGTGTTTTTCATGGTGAAGAGGAGTTTGGCATCGGATTTGTTATAACATCTATTTGTTCTTTTTCCTTGCAACTTTCTTACTCTTTTTGTCTTACTTTTTTTTCTCTTTTTCAGTATGATATGTATGCATATATAAACAATCTTTTTTCACAGGTCACTTTGTGTGCATTTCATGGGTAGTATTTTATATCTGTTATGGTATGTGGTAATGCATGTAAATTGGTACCTCTTTTTTTGTGTTGTCACTCTTCTGTTTTCTTACAGATGGCGGTCGACAAGTGTTTTTCATGGTGAAGAAGAGTTGTGCATGTGAATTGGTATGGTGGTCGCAGTTGAGCGTATTTGTGTTTTCACATTCACTGTGCAGATTTTGCACACTAACTGTTAAAGAAAATAAATCTGGAGAGGAATAGGGTGGCTATTGGGGAGGAGGAGGCCACAGTACAGGGTGGGCCATTTATATGGATACAGCTAAATTTGGCTATTTATATAGGTACATAATTGTATGTGAATGGTGAAATTAACAAACAAAACCACCACTATTGGTCCGACACTAACCCACATTGGATAGATCCCTCCAAGACTGTTGGAACAAAAAAATTGGTGGTATGATGTTGTATAAGGGGTGTATACATAGATCAGGTGTATCCATATAAATTGCCCACCCTGTAGTATCCTTTAGTTTTGCAATGTGTAATATTTTATATCTTACATTGTATGAGTAAATGCATGTATGTTGTTTTCTCTTTTTCTGTGTTGTCTCTCTTTTGTCTTCCAGATGGAGCTCGAGAAATATTTTTTATGTTGATGAAGAGTTGGACATGGGATTTGTTATCACATACCATGTGTTTGCTCTGTCTCCTTGCAACTTTCTTGCACTTTTTGTTTGTTTTTTATTCTCTTTTCCAGTATAATAAGTATGCATGTATGAACGTTTTTTTTTTTTACAGGTCACTGTGTGCATTTCATGTGTAGTATTTTATATCTGTTATTGTATGTGTTAATGCATGTAAGTTGGTATATGTTTTTTTTTTTTGTATTGTCTCTCTTCTGTTTTCTTTCAGATGGCGGTCGACAAGTATTTTTCATGCTGAAGAGGAGTTTGGCATCGGATTTGTTATAACATCTATTTGTTCTTTCTCCTTGCAACTTTCTTACTCTTTTTGTCTTACTTTTTTTTTTCTCTTTTTCAGTATGATATGTATGCATATATAAACAATCTTTTTTCACAGGTCACTTTGTGTGCATTTCATGGGTAGTATTTTATAACTGTTATTGTATGTGGTAATGCATGTAAATTGGTACCTCTTTTTTTGTGTTGTCTCTCTTCTGTTTTCTTACAGATGGCGGTCGACAAGTGTTTTTCATGGTGAAGAGGAGTTTGGCATCGGATTTGTTATAACATCTATTTGTTCTTTTTCCTTGCAACTTTCTTACTCTTTTTGTCTTACTTTTTTTTTCTCTTTTTCAGTATGATATGTATGCATATATAAACAATCTTTTTTCACAGGTCACTTTATGTGCATTTCATGGGTAGTATTTTATAACTGTTATTGTATGTGGTAATGCATGTAAATTGGTACCTCTTTTTTGTGTTGTCTCTCTTCTGTTTTCTTACAGATGGCGGTCGACAAGTGTTTTTCATGGTGAAGAAGAGTTGTGCATGTGAATTGGTATGGTGGTCGCAGTTGCGCGTATTTGTGTTTTCACATTCACTGTGCAGATTTTGCACACTAACTGTTAAAGAAAATAAATCTGGAGAGGAATAGGGTGGCTATTGGGGAGGAGGAGGCCACAGTACAGGGTGGGCCATTTATATGGATACAGCTAAATTTGGCTATTTATATAGGTACATAATTGTATGTGAATGGTGAAATTAACAAACAAAACCACCACTATTGGTCTGACACTAACCCACATTGGATAGATCCCTCCAAGACTGTTGGAACAAAAAAATTGGTGGTATGATGTTGTATCTGGGGTGTATACATAGATCAGGTGTATCCATATAAATGGCCCACCCTGTAGTATCCTTTAGTTTTGCAATGTGTAATATTTTATATCTTACATTGTATGTGTAAATGCATGTATGTTGTTTTCTCTTTTTCTGTGTTGTCTCTCTTTTGTCTTCCAGATGGAGCTCGAGAAATATTTTTTATGTTGATGAAGAGTTGGACATAGGATTTGTTATCACATACCATGTGTTTGCTCTGTCTCCTTGCAACTTTCTTGCACTTTTTGTTTGTTTTTTATTCTCTTTTCCAGTATAATAAGTATGCATGTATGAACTTTTTTTTTTTACAGGTCACTGTGTGCATTTCATGTGTAGTATTTTATTTCTGTTATTGTATGTGTTAATGCATGTAAGTTGGTATATGTTATTTTTTTGTATTGTCTCTCTTCTGTTTTCTTTCAGATGGCGGTCGACAAGTATTTTTCATGCTGAAGAGGAGTTTGGCATCGGATTTGTTATAACATCTATTTGTTCTTTCTCCTTGCAACTTTCTTACTCTTTTTGTCTTACTTTTTTTTTCTCTTTTTCAGTATGATATGTATGCATATATAAACAATCTTTTTTCATAGGTCACTTTGTGTGCATTTCATGGGTAGTATTTTATAACTGTTATTGTATGTGTTAATGCATGTAAATTGGTGCCTCTTTTTTGTGTTGTCTCTCTTCTGTTTTCTTACAGATGGCGGTCGACAAGTGTTTTTCATGGTGAAGAGGAGTTTGGCATCGGATTTGTTATAACATCTATTTGTTCTTTTTCCTTGCAACTTTCTTACTCTGTTTGTCTTACTTTTTTTTCTCTTTTTCAGTATGATATGTATGCATATATAAACAATCTTTTTTCACAGGTCACTTTGTGTGCATTTCATGGGTAGTATTTTATATCTGTTATGGTATGTGGTAATGCATGTAAATTGGTACCTCTTTTTTTGTGTTGTCACTCTTCTGTTTTCTTACAGATGGCGGTCGACAAGTGTTTTTCATGGTGAAGAAGAGTTGTGCATGTGAATTGGTATGGTGGTCGCAGTTGAGCGTATTTGTGTTTTCACATTCACTGTGCAGATTTTGCACACTAACTGTTAAAGAAAATAAATCTGGAGAGGAATAGGGTGGCTATTGGGGAGGAGGAGGCCACAGTACAGGGTGGGCCATTTATATGGATACAGCTAAATTTGGCTATTTATATAGGTACATAATTGTATGTGAATGGTGAAATTAACAAACAAAACCACCACTATTGGTCCGACACTAACCCACATTGGATAGATCCCTCCAAGACTGTTGGAACAAAAAAATTGGTGGTATGATGTTGTATAAGGGGTGTATACATAGATCAGGTGAATACATATAAATTGCCCACCCTGTAGTATCCTTTAGTTTTGCAATGTGTAATATTTTATATCTTACATTGTATGAGTAAATGCATGTATGTTGTTTTCTCTTTTTCTGTGTTGTCTCTCTTTTGTCTTCCAGATGGAGCTCGAGAAATATTTTTTATGTTGATGAAGAGTTGGACATGGGATTTGTTATCACATACCATGTGTTTGCTCTGTCTCCTTGCAACTTTCTTGCACTTTTTGTTTGTTTTTTATTCTCTTTTCCAGTATAATAAGTATGCATATATGAACTTTTTTTTTTTTACAGGTCACTGTGTGCATTTCATGTGTAGTATTTTATATCTGTTATTGTATGTGTTAATGCTTGTAAGTTGGTATATATTTTTTTTGTATTGTCTCTCTTCTGTTTTCTTTCAGATGGCGGTCGACAAGTATTTTTCATGCTGAAGAGGAGTTTGGCATCGGATTTCTTATAACATCTATTTGTTCTTTCTCCTTGCAACTTTCTTACTCTTTTTGTCTTACTTTTTTTTTCTCTTTTTCAGTATGATATGTATGCATATATAAACAATCTTTTTTCACAGGTCACTTTGTGTGCATTTCATGGGTAGTATTTTATAACTGTTATTGTATGTGGTAATGCATGTAAATTGGTACCTCTTTTTTTGTGTTGTCTCTCTTCTGTTTTCTTACAGATGGCGGTCGACAAGTGTTTTTCATGGTGAAGAGGAGTTTGGCATCGGATTTGTTATAACATCTATTTGTTCTTTTTCCTTGCAACTTTCTTACTCTTTTTGTCTTACTTTTTTTTCTCTTTTTCAGTATGATATGTATGCATATATAAACAATCTTTTTTCACAGGTCACTTTGTGTGCATTTCATGGGTAGTATTTTATAACTGTTATTGTATGTGTTAATGCATGTAAGTTGGTACCTCTTTTTTTGTATTGTCTCTCTTCTGTTTTCTTTCAGATGGCGGTCAAGTATTTTGCATGTTAAAGGGGAGGTTGGCATCGGATTTGTTATAACATCTATTTGTTCTTTCTCCTTGCAACTTTCTTACTCTTTTTGTCTTACTTTTTTTTCTCTTTTTCAGTATGATATGTATGCATATATAAACAATCTTTTTTCACAGGTCACTTTGTGTGCATTTCATGGGTAGTATTTTATATCTGTTATGGTATGTGGTAATGCATGTAAATTGGTACCTCTTTTTTTGTGTTGTCACTCTTCTGTTTTCTTACAGATGGCGGTCAACAAGTGTTTTTCATGGTGAAGAGGAGTTTGGCATCGGATTTGTTATAACATCTATTTGTTCTTTCTCCTTGCAACTTTCTTACTCTTTTTGTCTTACTTTTTTTTTCTCTTTTTCAGTATGATATGTATGCATATATAAACAATCTTTTTTCACAGGTCACTTTGTGTGCATTTCATGGGTAGTATTTTATATCTGTTATGGTATGTGGTAATGCATGTAAATTGGTACCTCTTTTTTTGTGTTGTCACTCTTCTGTTTTCTTACAGATGGCGGTCAACAAGTGTTTTTCATGGTGAAGAAGAGTTGTGCATGTGAATTGGTATGGCGGTCGCAGTTGCGCGTATTTGTGTCTTCACATTCACTGTGCAGATTTTGCACATTAACTGTTAAAGAAAATAAATCTGGAGAGGAATAGGGTGGCTATTGGGGAGGAGGAGGCCACAGTACAGGGTGGGCCATTTATATGGATACACCTTAATTTGGCTATTTATATGGGTACATAATTGTATGTGAATGGTGAAATTAACAAACAAAACCACCACTATTGGTCTGCCACTAACCCACATTGGATAGATCCCTCCAAGACTGTTGGAACAAAAAAAAATGGTGGTATGATGTTGTATATGGGGTGTTTACATAGATCAGGTGTATCTATATAAATGGCCCACCCTGTAGTATCCTTTAGTTTTTGCAATGTGTAATAGTTTATATCTTACATTGTATGTGTAAATGCATGTATGTTGTTTTCTCTTTTTCTGTGTTGTCTCTCTTTTGTCTTCCAGATGGAGCTCGAGAAATATTTTTTATGTTGATGAAGAGTTGGGCATGGGAGTTGTTATCACATACCATGTGTTTGCTCTGTCTCCTTGCAACTTTCTTGCACTTTTTGTTTGTTTTTTATTCTCTTTTCCAGTATAATAAGTATGCATATATGAACTTTTTTTTTTTTTTACAGGTCACTGTGTGCATTTCATGTGTAGTATTTTATATCTGTTATTGTATGTGTTAATGCATGTAAGTTGGTATATGTTTTTTTTTTTTTGTATTGTCTCTCTTCTGTTTTCTTTCAGATGGCGGTCGACAAGTATTTTTCATGCTGAAGAGGAGTTTGGCATCGGATTTGTTATAACATCTATTTGTTCTTTCTCCTTGCAACTTTCTTACTCTTTTTGTCTTACTTTTTTTTTCTCTTTTTCAGTATGATATGTATGCATATATAAACAATCTTTTTTCACAGGTCACTTTGTGTGCATTTCATGGGTAGTATTTTATAACTGTTATTGTATGTGGTAATGCATGTAAATTGGTACCTCTTTTTTTGTGTTGTCTCTCTTCTGTTTTCTTACAGATGGCGGTCGACAAGTGTTTTTCATGGTGAAGAGGAGTTTGGCATCGGATTTGTTATAACATCTATTTGTTCTTTTTCCTTGCAACTTTCTTACTCTTTTTGTCTTACTTTTTTTTTCTCTTTTTCAGTATGATATGTATGCATATATAAACAATCTTTTTTCACAGGTCACTTTATGTGCATTTCATGGGTAGTATTTTATAACTGTTATTGTATGTGGTAATGCATGTAAATTGGTACCTCTTTTTTGTGTTGTCTCTCTTCTGTTTTCTTACAGATGGCGGTCGACAAGTGTTTTTCATGGTGAAGAAGAGTTGTGCATGTGAATTGGTATGGTGGTCGCAGTTGCGCGTATTTGTGTTTTCACATTCACTGTGCAGATTT
The DNA here is from genome assembly GCF_040937935.1 of Hyperolius riggenbachi. Lineage (NCBI taxonomy): Eukaryota > Metazoa > Chordata > Amphibia > Anura > Hyperoliidae > Hyperolius > Hyperolius riggenbachi. Next base: position 358,362,807 of record NC_090648.1, on the reverse strand, counting down.
TGCACACTAACTGTTAAAGAAAATAAATCTGGAGAGGAATAGGGTGGCTATTGGGGAGGAGGAGGCCACAGTACAGGGTGGGCCATTTATATGGATACAGCTAAATTTGGCTATTTATATAGGTACATAATTGTATGTGAATGGTGAAATTAACAAACAAAACCACCACTATTGGTCTGACACTAACCCACATTGGATAGATCCCTCCAAGACTGTTGGATCAAAAAAATTGGTGGTATGATGTTGTATATGGGGTGTATACATAGATCAGGTGTATCCATATAAATGGCCCACCCTGTAGTATCCTTTAGTTTTGCAATGTGTAATATTTTATATCTTACATTGTATGTGTAAATGCATGTATGTTGTTTTCTCTTTTTCTGTGTTGTCTCTCTTTTGTCTTCCAGATGGAGCTCGAGAAATATTTTTTATGTTGATGAAGAGTTGGACATGGGATTTGTTATCACATACCATGTGTTTGCTCTGTCTCCTTGCAACTTTCTTGCACTTTTTGTTTGTTTTTTATTCTCTTTTCCAGTATAATAAGTATGCATATATGAACTTTTTTTTTTTTACAGGTCACTGTGTGCATTTCATGTGTAGTATTTTATATCTGTTATTGTATGTGTTAATGCATGTAAGTTGGTATATATTTTTTTTGTATTGTCTCTCTTCTGTTTTCTTTCAGATGGCGGTCGACAAGTATTTTTCATGCTGAAGAGGAGTTTGGCATCGGATTTGTTATAACATCTATTTGTTCTTTCTCCTTGCAACTTTCTTACTCTTTTTGTCTTACTTTTTTTTTCTCTTTTTCAGTATGATATGTATGCATATATAAACAATCTTTTTTCACAGGTCACTTTGTGTGCATTTCATGGGTAGTATTTTATATATGTTATGGTATGTGGTAATGCATGTAAATTGGTACCTCTTTTTTTGTGTTGTCTCTCTTCTGTTTTCTTACAGATGGCGGTCGACAAGTGTTTTTCATGGTGAAGAAGAGTTGTGCATGTGAATTGGTATGGCGGTCGCAGTTGCGCGTATTTGTGTCTTCACATTCACTGTGCAGATTTTGCACACTAACTGTTAAAGAAAATAAATCTGGAGAGGAATAGGGTGGCTATTGGGGAGGAGGAGGCCACAGTACAGGGTGGGCCATTTATATGGATACACCTTAATTTGGCTATTTATATGGGTACATAATTGTATGTGAATGGTGAAATTAACAAACAAAATCACCACTATTGGTCTGACACTAACCCACATTGGATAGATCCCTCCAAGACTGTTGGAACAAAAAAATTGGTGGTATGATGTTGTATCTGGGGTGTATACATAGATCAGGTGTATCTATATAAATGGCCCACCCTGTAGTATCCTTTAGTTTTGCAATGTGTAATATTTTATATCTTACATTGTATGTGTAAATGCATGTATGTTGTTTTCTCTTTTTCTGTGTTGTCTCTCTTTTGTCTTCCAGATGGAGCTCGAGAAATATTTTTTATGTTGATGAAGAGTTGGGCATGGGATTTGTTATCACATACCATGTGTTTGCTCTGTCTCCTTGCAACTTTCTTGCACTTTTTGTTTGTTTTTTATTCTCTTTTCCAGTATAATAAGTATGCATATATGAACTTTTTTTTTTACAGGTCACTGTGTGCATTTCATGTGTAGTATTTTATATCTGTTATTGTATGTGTTAATGCATGTAAGTTGGTATATGTTATTTTTTTGTATTGTCTCTCTTCTGTTTTCTTTCAGATGGCGGTCGACAAGTATTTTTCATGCTGAAGAGGAGTTGGCATCGTATTTGTTATAACATCTATTTGTTCTTTCTCCTTGCAACTTTCTTACTCTTTTTGTCTTACTTTTTTTTTCTCTTTTTCAGTATGATATGTATGCATATATAAACAATCTTTTTTCACAGGTCACTTTGTGTGCATTTCATGGGTAGTATTTTATAACTGTTATTGTATGTGGTAATGCATGTAAATTGGTACCTCTTTTTTGTGTTGTCTCTCTTCTGTTTTCTTACAGATGGCGGTCGACAATTGTTTTTCATGGTGAAGAAGAGTTGTGCATGTGAATTGGTATGGTGGTCGCCGTTGCGCGTATTTGTGTTTTCACATTCACTGAGCAGATTTTGCACACTAACTGTTAAAGAAAATAAATCTGGAGAGGAATAGGGTGGCTATTGGGGAGGAGGAGGCCACAGTACAGGGTGGGCCATTTATATGGATACACCTTAATTTGGCTATTTATATGGGTACATAATTGTATGTGAATGGTGAAATTAACAAACAAAATCACCACTATTGGTCTTACACTAACCCACATTGGATAGATCCCTCCAAGACTGTTGGAACAAAAAAATTGGTGGTATGATGTTGTATATGGGGTGTATACATAGATCAGGTGTATCCATATAAATGGCCCACCCTGTAGTATCCTTTAGTTTTGCAATGTGTATTTTTTTATATCTTACATTGTATGTGTAAATGCATGTATGTTGTTTTCTCTTTTTCTGTGTTGTCTCTCTTTTGTTTTCCAGATGGAGCTCGAGAAATATTTTTTATGTTGATGAAGAGTTGGACATGGGATTTGTTATCACATACCATGTGTTTGCTCTGTCTCCTTGCAACTTTCTTGCACTTTTTGTTTGTTTTTTATTCTCTTTTCCAGTGTAATAAGTATGCATATATGAACTTTTTTTTTTTTACAGGTCACTGTGTGCATTTCATGTGTAGTATTTTATATCTGTTATTGTATGTGTTAATGCATGTAAGTTGGTATATGGGGTTTTTTTGTATTGTCTCTCTTCTGTTTTCTTTCAGATGGCGGTCGACAAGTATTTTTCATGTTGAAGAGGAGTTTGGCATCGGATTTGTTATAACATCTATTTGTTCTTTCTCCTTGCAACTTTCTTACTCTTTTTGTCTTACTTTTTTTTTCTCTTTTTCAGTATGATATGTATGCATATATAAACAATCTTTTTTCACAGGTCACTTTGTGTGCATTTCATGGGTAGTATTTTATATATGTTATGGTATGTGGTAATGCATGTAGATTGGTACCTCTTTTTTGTGTTGTCTCTCTTCTGTTTTCTTACAGATGGCGGTCGACAAGTGTTTTTCATGGTGAAGAAGAGTTGTGCATGTGAATTGGTATGTTGGTCGCCGTTGCGCGTATTTGTGTTCTCACATTCACTGAGCAGATTTTGCACACTAACTGTTAAAGAAAATAAATCTGGAGAGGAATAGGGTGGCTATTGGGGAGGAGGAGGCCACAGTACAGGGTGGGCCATTTATATGGATACAGCTAAATTTGGCTATTTATATAGGTACATAATTGTATGTGAATGGTGAAATTAACAAACAAAATCACCACTATTGGTCTTACACTAACCCACATTGGATAGATCCCTCCAAGACTGTTGGAACAAAAAAATTGGTGGTATGATGTTGTATATGGGGTGTATACATAGATCAGGTGTATCCATATAAATGGCCCACCCTGTAGTATCCTTTAGTTTTGCAATGTGTAATATTTTATATCTTACATTGTATGTGTAAATGCATGTATGTTGTTTTCTCTTTTTCTGTGTTGTCTCTCTTTTGTCTTCCAGATGGAGCTCGAGAAATATTTTTTATGTTGATGAAGAGTTGGACATGGGATTTGTTATCACATACCATGTGTTTGCTCTGTCTCCTTGCAACTTTCTTGCACTTTTTGTTTGTTTTTTATTCTCTTTTCCAGTATAATAAGTATGCATATATGAACTTTTTTTTTTTTACAGGTCGCTGTGTGCATTTCATGTGTAGTATTTTATATCTGTTATTGTATGTGTTAATGCATGTAAGTTGGTATATGGGGTTTTTTTGTATTGTCTCTCTTCTGTTTTCTTTCAGATGGCGGTCGACAAGTATTTTTCATGTTGAAGAGGAGTTTGGCATCGGATTTGTTATAACATCTATTTGTTCTTTCTCCTTGCAACTTTCTTACTCTTTTTGTCTTACTTTTTTTTTCTCTTTTTCAGTATGATATGTATGCATATATAAACAATCTTTTTTCACAGGTCACTTTGTGTGCATTTCATGGGTAGTATTTTATAACTGTTATTGTATGTGGTAATGCATGTAAATTGGTACCTCTTTTTTGTGTTGTCTCTCTTCTGTTTTCTTACAGATGGCGGTCGACAAGTGTTTTTCATGGTGAAGAAGAGTTGTGCATGTGAATTGGTATGGTGGTCGCAGTTGCGCGTATTTGTGTCTTCACATTCACTGTGCAGATTTTGCACACTAACTGTTAAAGAAAATAAATCTGGAGAGGAATAGGGTGGCTATTGGGGAGGAGGAGGCCACAGTACAGGGTGGGCCATTTATATGGATACACCTTAATTTGGCTATTTATATGGGTACATAATTGTATGTGAATGGTGAAATTAACAAACAAAATCACCACTATTGGTCTGACACTAACCCACATTGGATAGATCCCTCCAAGACTGTTGGAACAAAAAAATTGGTGGTATGATGTTGTATCTGGGGTGTATACATAGATCAGGTGTATCCATATAAATGGCCCACCCTGTAGTATCCTTTAGTTTTGCAATGTGTAATATTTTATATCTTACATTGTATGTGTAAATGCATGTATGTTGTTTTCTCTTTTTCTGTGTTGTCTCTCTTTTGTCTTCCAGATGGAGCTCGAGAAATATTTTTTATGTTGATGAAGAGTTGGGCATGGGATTTGTTATCACATACCATGTGTTTGCTCTGTCTCCTTGCAACTTTCTTGCAATTTTTGTTTGTTTTTTATTCTCTTTTCCAGTATAATAAGTGTGCATATATGAACTTTTTTTTTATTTACAGGTCACTGTGTGCATTTCATGTGTAGTATTTTATATCTGTTATTGTATGTGTTAATGCATGTAAGTTGGTATATGTTATTTTTTTGTATTGTCTCTCTTCTGTTTTCTTTCAGATGACGGTCGACAAGTATTTTTCATGCTGAAGAGGAGTTTGGCATCGGATTTGTTATAACATCTATTTGTTCTTTCTCCTTGCAACTTTCTTACTCTTTTTGTCTTACTTTTTTTTCTCTTTTTCAGTATGATATGTATGCATATATAAACAATCTTTTTTCACAGGTCACTTTGTGTGCATTTCATGGGTAGTATTTTATAACTGTTATTGTATGTGGTAATGCATGTAAATTGGTACCTCTTTTTTGTGTTGTCTCTCTTCTGTTTTCTTACAGATGGCGGTCGACAAGTGTTTTTCATGGTGAAGAAGAGTTGTGCATGTGAATTGGTATGGTGGTCGCAGTTGCGCGTATTTGTGTTTTCACATTCACTGTGCAGATTTTGCACACTAACTGTTAAAGAAAATAAATCTGGAGAGGAATAGGGTGGCTATTGGGGAGGAGGAGGCCACAGTACAGGGTGGGCCATTTATATGGATACAGCTAAATTTGGCTATTTATATAGGTACATAATTGTATGTGAATGGTGAAATTAACAAACAAAACCACCACTATTGGTCTGACACTAACCCACATTGGATAGATCCCCCCAAGACTGTTGGAACAAAAAAATTGGTGGTATGATGTTGTATATGGGGTGTATACATAGATCAGGTGTATCCATATAAATGGCCCACCCTTTAGTATCCTTTAGTTTTGCAATGTGTAATATTTTATATCTTACATTGTATGTGTAAATGCATGTATGTTGTTTTCTCTTTTTCTGTGTTGTCTCTCTTTTGTCTTCCAGATGGAGCTCGAGAAATATTTTTTATGTTGATGAAGAGTTGGACATGGGATTTGTTATCACATACCATGTGTTTGCTCTGTCTCCTTGCAACTTTCTTGCACTTTTTGTTTGTTTTTTATTCTCTTTTCCAGTATAATAAGTATGCATATATGAACTTTTTTTTTTTTACAGGTCACTGTGTGCATTTCATGTGTAGTATTTTATATCTGTTATTGTATGTGTTAATGCATGTAAGTTGGTATATGTTTTTTTTTGTATTGTCTCTCTTCTGTTTTCTTTCAGATGGCGGTCGACAAGTATTTTTCATGTTGAAGAGGAGTTTGGCATCGGATTTGTTATAACATCTATTTGTTCTTTCTCCTTGCAACTTTCTTACTCTTTTTGTCTTACTTTTTTTTTCTCTTTTTCAGTATGATATGTATGCATATATAAACAATCTTTTTTCACAGGTCACTTTGTGTGCATTTCATGGGTAGTATTTTATAACTGTTATTGTATGTGGTAATGCATGTAAATTGGTACCTCTTTTTTGTGTTGTCTCTCTTCTGTTTTCTTACAGATGGCGGTCGACAAGTGTTTTTCATGGTGAAGAAGAGTTGTGCATGTGAATTGGTATGGTGGTCGCAGTTGCGCGTATTTGTGTCTTCACATTCACTGTGCAGATTTTGCACACTAACTGTTAAAGAAAATAAATCTGGAGAGGAATAGGGTGGCTATTGGGGAGGAGGAGGCCACAGTACAGGGTGGGCCATTTATATGGATACACCTTAATTTGGCTATTTATATGGGTACATAATTGTATGTGAATGGTGAAATTAACAAACAAAATCACCACTATTGGTCTGACACTAACCCACATTGGATAGATCCCTCCAAGACTGTTGGAACAAAAAAATTGGTGGTATGATGTTGTATCTGGGGTGTATACATAGATCAGGTGTATCCATATAAATGGCCCACCCTGTAGTATCCTTTAGTTTTGCAATGTGTAATATTTTATATCTTACATTGTATGTGTAAATGCATGTATGTTGTTTTCTCTTTTTCTGTGTTGTCTCTCTTTTGTCTTCCAGATGGAGCTCGAGAAATATTTTTTATGTTGATGAAGAGTTGGGCATGGGATTTGTTATCACATACCATGTGTTTGCTCTGTCTCCTTGCAACTTTCTTGCAATTTTTGTTTGTTTTTTATTCTCTTTTCCAGTATAATAAGTGTGCATATATGAACTTTTTTTTTATTTACAGGTCACTGTGTGCATTTCATGTGTAGTATTTTATATCTGTTATTGTATGTGTTAATGCATGTAAGTTGGTATATGTTATTTTTTTGTATTGTCTCTCTTCTGTTTTCTTTCAGATGACGGTCGACAAGTATTTTTCATGCTGAAGAGGAGTTTGGCATCGGATTTGTTATAACATCTATTTGTTCTTTCTCCTTGCAACTTTCTTACTCTTTTTGTCTTACTTTTTTTTCTCTTTTTCAGTATGATATGTATGCATATATAAACAATCTTTTTTCACAGGTCACTTTGTGTGCATTTCATGGGTAGTATTTTATAACTGTTATTGTATGTGGTAATGCATGTAAATTGGTACCTCTTTTTTGTGTTGTCTCTCTTCTGTTTTCTTACAGATGGCGGTCGACAAGTGTTTTTCATGGTGAAGAAGAGTTGTGCATGTGAATTGGTATGGTGGTCGCAGTTGCGCGTATTTGTGTCTTCACGTTCACTGTGCAGATTTTGCACACTAACTGTTAAAGAAAATAAATCTGGAGAGGAATAGGGTGGCTATTGGGGAGGAGGAGGCCACAGTACAGGGTGGGCCATTTATATGGATACAGCTAAATTTGGCTATTTATATAGGTACATAATTGTATGTGAATGGTGAAATTAACAAACAAAACCACCACTATTGGTCTGACACTAACCCACATTGGATAGATCCCTCCAAGACTGTTGGAACAAAAAAATTGGTGGTATGATGTTGTATATGGGGTGTATACATAGATCAGGTGTATCCATATAAATGGCCCACCCTGTAGTATCCTTTAGTTTTGCAATGTGTAATATTTTATATCTTACATTGTATGTGTAAATGCATGTATGTTGTTTTCTCTTTTTCTGTGTTGTCTCTCTTTTGTCTTCCAGATGGAGCTCGAGAAATATTTTTTATGTTGATGAAGAGTTGGACATGGGATTTGTTATCACATACCATGTGTTTGCTCTGTCTCCTTGCAACTTTCTTGCACTTTTTGTTTGTTTTTTATTCTCTTTTCCAGTATAATAAGTATGCATATATGAACTTTTTTTTTTTTACAGGTCACTGTGTGCATTTCATGTGTAGTATTTTATATCTGTTATTGTATGTGTTAATGCATGTAAGTTGGTATATGTTTTTTTTTGTATTGTCTCTCTTCTGTTTTCTTTCAGATGGCGGTCGACAAGTATTTTTCATGCTGAAGAGGAGTTTGGCATCGGATTTGTTATAACATCTATTTGTTCTTTCTCCTTGCAACTTTCTTACTCTTTTTGTCTTACTTTTTTTTTCTCTTTCTCAGTATGATATGTATGCATATATAAACAATCTTTTTTCACAGGTCACTTTGTGTGCATTTCATGGGTAATATTTTATAACTGTTATTGTATGTGGTAATGCATGTAAATTGGTACCTCTTTTTTGTGTTGTCTCTCTTCTGTTTTCTTACAGATGGCGGTCGACAAGTGTTTTTCATGGTGAAGAGGAGTTTGGCATCGGATTTGTTATAACATCTATTTGTTCTTTTTCCTTGCAACTTTCTTACTCTTTTTGTCTTACTTTTTTTTCTCTTTTTCAGTATGATATGTATGCATATATAAACAATCTTTTTTCACAGGTCACTTTGTGTGCAATTCATGGGTAGTATTTTATATCTGTTATGGTATGTGGTAATGCATGTAAATTGGTACCTCTTTTTTTGTGTTGTCACTCTTCTGTTTTCTTACAGATGGCGGTCGACAAGTGTTTTTCATGGTGAAGAAGAGTTGTGCATGTGAATTGGTATGGTGGTCGCAGTTGCGCGTATTTGTGTTTTCACATTCACTGTGCAGATTTTGCACACTAACTGTTAAAGAAAATAAATCTGGAGAGGAATAGGGTGGCTATTGGGGAGGAGGAGGCCACAGTACAGGGTGGGCCATTTATATGGATACAGCTAAATTTGGCTATTTATATAGGTACATAATTGTATGTGAATGGTGAAATTAACAAACAAAACGACCACTATTGGTCTGACACTAACCCACATTGGATAGATCCCTCCAAGACTGTTGGAACAAAAAAAATGGTGGTATGATGTTGTATATGGGGTGTATACATAGATCAGGTGTATCTATATAAATGGCCCACCCTGTAGTATCCTTTAGTTTTGCAATATGTAATTTTCTGTGTTGTCTCTCTTTTGTCTTCCAGATGGAGCTCGAGAAATATTTTTTATGTTGATGAAGAGTTGGACATGGGATTTGTTATCACATACCATGTGTTTGCTCTGTCTCCTTGCAACTTTCTTGCACTTTTTGTTTGTTTTTTATTCTCTTTTCCAGTATAATAAGTATGCATATATGAACTTTTTTTTTTACAGGTCACTGTGTGCATTTCATGTGTAGTATTTTATATCTGTTATTGTATGTGTTAATGCATGTAAGTTGGTATATGGGTTTTTTTTGTATTGTCTCTCTTTTGTTTTCTTTCAGATGGCGGTCGACAAGTATTTTTCATGTTAAAGAGGAGTTTGGCATCGGATTTGTTATAACATCTATTTGTTATTTCTCCTTGCAACTTTCTTACTCTTTTTGTCTTACTTTTTTTCTCTTTTTCAGTATGATATGTATGCATATATAAACAATCTTTTTTCACAGGTCACTTTGTGTGCATTTCATGGGTAGTATTTTATATCTGTTATGGTATGTGGTAATGCATGTAAATTGGTACCTCTTTTTTTGTGTTATCACTCTTCTGTTTTCTTACAGATGGCGGTTAACAAGTGTTTTTCATGGTGAAGAAGAGTTGTGCATGTGAATTGGTATGGCAGTCGCAGTTGCGCGTATTTGTGTCTTCACATTCACTGTGCAGATTTTGCACACTAACTGTTAAAGAAAATAAATCTGGAGAGGAATAGGGTGGCTATTGGGGAGGAGGAGGCCACAGTACAGGGTGGGCCATTTATATGGATACAGCTAAATTTGGCTATTTATACAGGTACATAAATGTATGTGAATGGTGAAATTAACAAACAAAACCACCACTATTGGTCTGACACTAACCCACATTGGATAGATCCCTCCAAAACTGTTGGAACAAAAAAATTGGTGGTATGATGTTGTATATGGGGTGTATACATAGATCAGGTGTATCTATATAAATGGCCCACCCTGTAGTATCCTTTAGTTTTGCAATGTGTAATATTTTATATCTTACATTGTATGTGTAAATGCATGTATGTTGTTTTCTCTTTTTCTGTGTTGTCTCTCTTTTGTCTTCCAGATGGAGCTCGAGAAATATTTTTCATGTTGATGAAGAGTTGGACATGGGATTTGTTATCACATACCATGTGTTTGCTCTGTCTCCTTGCAACTTTCTTGCACTTTTTGTTTGTTTTTTATTCTCTTTTCCAGTATAATAAGTATGCATATATGAACTTTTTTTTTTTTACAGGTCACTGTGTGCATTTCATGTGTAGTATTTTATATCTGTTATTGTATGTGTTAATGCATGTAAGTTGGTATATGGGTTTTTTTTGTATTGTCTCTCTTCTGTTTTCTTTCAGATGGCGGTCGACAAGTATTTTTCATGTTGAAGAGGAGTTTGGCATCGGATTTGTTATAACATCTATTTGCTCTTTCTCCTTGCAACTTTCTTACTCTTTTTGTCTTACTTTTTTTTCTCTTTTTCAGTATGATATGTATGCATATATAAACAATCTTTTTTCACAGGTCACTTTGTGTGCATTTCATGGGTAGTATTTTATAACTGTTATTGTATGTGGTAATGCATGTAAATTGGTACCTCTTTTCTGTGTTGTCTCTCTTCTGTTTTCTTACAGATGGCGGTCGACAAGTGTTTTTCATGGTGAAGAAGAGTTGTGCATGTGAATTGGTATGGTGGTCGCAGTTGCGCGTATTTGTGTTTTCACATTCACTGTGCAGATTTTGCACACTAACTGTTAAAGAAAATAAATCTGGAGAGGAATAGGGTGGCTATTGGGGAGGAGGAGGCCACAGTACAGGGTGGGCAATTTATATGGATACAGCTAAATTTGGCTATTTATATAGGTACATAAATGTATGTGAATGGTGAAATTAACAAACAAAACCACCACTATTGGTCTGACACTAACCCACATTGGATAGATCCCTCCAAGACTGTTGGAACAAAAAAATTGGTGGTATGATGTTGTATATGGGGTGTATACATAGATCAGGTGTATCTATATAAATGGCCCACCCTGTAGTATCCTTTAGTTTTGCAATGTGTAATATTTTATATCTTACATTGTATGTGTAAATACATGTATGTTGTTTTCTCTTTTTCTGTGTTGTCTCTCTTTTGTCTTCCAGATGGAGCTCGAGAAATATTTTTCATGTTGATGAAGAGTTGGACATGGGATTTGTTATCACATACCATGTGTTTGCTCTGTCTCCTTGCAACTTTCTTGCACTTTTTGTTTGTTTTTTATTCTCTTTTCCAGTATAATAAGTATGCATATATGAACTTTTTTTTTTTACAGGTCACTGTGTGCATTTCATGTGTAGTATTTTATATCTGTTATTGTATGTGTTAATGCATGTAAGTTGGTATATGGGTTTTTTTTGTATTGTCTCTCTTCTGTTTTCTTTCAGATGGCGGTCGACAAGTATTTTTCATGTTGAAGAGGAGTTTGGCATCGGATTTGTTATAACATCTATTTGTTCTTTCTCCTTGCAACTTTCTTACTCTTTTTGTCTAACATTTTTTCTCCTTTTCAGTATGATATGTATGCACATATAATCTATCTTTTTTCACAGGTCATTTTGTGTGCATTTCATGGGTAGTATTTTATAACTGTTATTGTATGTGGTAATGCATGTAAATTGGTACCTCTTTTTTGTGTTGTCTCTCTTCTGTTTTCTTACAGATGGCGGTCGACAAGTGTTTTTCATGGTGAAGAAGAGTTGTGCATGTGAATTGGTATGGTGGTCGCAGTTGCGCGTATTTGTGTTTTCACATTCACTGTGCAGATTTTGCACACTAACTGTTAAAGAAAATAAATCTGGAGAGGAATAGGGTGGCTATTGGGGAGGAGGAGGCCACAGTACAGGGTGGGCCATTTATATGGATACAGCTAAATTTGGCTATTTATATAGGTACATAATTGTATGTGAATGGTGAAATTAACAAACAAAACCACCACTATTGGTCTGACACTAACCCACATTGGATAGATCCCTCCAAGACTGTTGGAACAAAAAAATTGGTGGTATGATGTTGTATATGGGGTGTATACATAGATCAGGTGTATCCATATAAATGGCCCACCCTGTAGTATCCTTTAGTTTTGCAATGTGTAATATTTTATATCTTACATTGTATGTGTAAATGCATGTATGTTGTTTTCTCTTTTTCTGTGTTGTCTCTCTTTTGTCTTCCAGATGGAGCTCGAGAAATATTTTTTATGTTGATGAAGAGTTGGACATGGGATTTGTTATCACATACCATGTGTTTGCTCTGTCTCCTTGCAACTTTCTTGCACTTTTTGTTTGTTTTTTATTCTCTTTTCCAGTATAATAAGTATGCATATATGAACTTTTTTTTTTTACAGGTCACTGTGTGCATTTCATGTGTAGTATTTTATATCTGTTATTGTATGTGTTAATGCATGTAAGTTGGTATATGTTTTTTTTTTTTGTATTGTCTCTCTTCTGTTTTCTTTCAGATGGCGGTCGACAAGTATTTTTCATGCTGAAGAGGAGTTTGGCATCGGATTTTTTATAACATCTATTTGTTCTTTCTCCTTGCAACTTTCTTACTCTTTTTGTCTTACTTTTTTTTTCTCTTTTTCAGTATGATATGTATGCATATATAAACAATCTTTTTTCACAGGTCACTTTGTGTGCATTTCATGGGTAGTATTTTATAACTGTTATTGTATGTGGTAATGCATGTAAATTGGTACCTCTTTTTTTGTGTTGTCTCTCTTCTGTTTTCTTACAGATGGCGGTCGACAAGTGTTTTTCATGGTGAAGAGGAGTTTGGCATCGGATTTGTTATAACATCTATTTGTTCTTTTTCCTTGCAACTTTCTTACTCTTTTTGTCTTACTTTTTTTTTCTCTTTTTCAGTATGATATGTATGCATATATAAACAATCTTTTTTCACAGGTCACTTTGTGTGCATTTCATGGGTAGTATTTTATATCTGTTATGGTATGTGGTAGGTATGTGGTAATGCATGTAAATTGGTACCTCTTTTTTTGTGTTGTCACTCTTCTGTTTTCTTACAGATGGCGGTCGACAAGTGTTTTTCATGGTGAAGAAGAGTTGTGCATGTGAATTGGTATGGTGGTCGCAGTTGCGCGTATTTGTGTTTTCACATTCACTGTGCAGATTTTGCACACTAACTGTTAAAGAAAATAAATCTGGAGAGGAATAGGGTGGCTATTGGGGAGGAGGAGGCCACAGTACAGGGTGGGCCATTTATATGGATACAGCTAAATTTGGCTATTTATATAGGTACATAATTGTATGTGAATGGTGAAATTAACAAACAAAACCACCACTATTGGTCTGACACTAACCCACATTGGATAGATCCCTCCAAGACTGTTGGAACAAAAAAATTGGTGGTATGATGTTGTATATGGGGTGTATACATAGATCAGGTGTATCTATATAAATGGCCCACCCTGTAGTATCCTTTAGTTTTGCAATGTGTAATATTTTATATCTTACATTGTATGTGTAAATGCATGTATGTTGTTTTCTCTTTTTCTGTGTTGTCTCTCTTTTGTCTTCCAGATGGAGCTCGAGAAATATTTTTCATGTTGATGAAGAGTTGGACATGGGATTTGTTATCACATACCATGTGTTTGCTCTGTCTCCTTGCAACTTTCTTGCACTTTTTGTTTGTTTTTTATTCTCTTTTCCAGTATAATAAGTATGCATATATGAACTTTTTTTTTTTACAGGTCACTGTGTGCATTTCATGTGTAGTATTTTATATCTGTTATTGTATGTGTTAATGCATGTAAGTTGGTATATGGGTTTTTTTTGTATTGTCTCTCTTCTGTTTTCTTTCAGATGGCGGTCGACAAGTATTTTTCATGTTGAAGAGGAGTTTGGCATCGGATTTGTTATAACATCTATTTGTTCTTTCTCCTTGCAACTTTCTTACTCTTTTTGTCTAACATTTTTTCTCCTTTTCAGTATGATATGTATGCACATATAATCTATCTTTTTTCACAGGTCATTTTGTGTGCATTTCATGGGTAGTATTTTATAACTGTTATTGTATGTGGTAATGCATGTAAATTGGTACCTCTTTTTTGTGTTGTCTCTCTTCTGTTTTCTTACAGATGGCGGTCGACAAGTGTTTTTCATGGTGAAGAAGAGTTGTGCATGTGAATTGGTATGGTGGTCACAGTTGCGCGTATTTGTGTTTTCACATTCACTGTGCAGATTTTGCACACTAACTGTTAAAGAAAATAAATCTGGAGAGGAATAGGGTGGCTATTGGGGAGGAGGAGGCCACAGTACAGGGTGGGCCATTTATATGGATACAGCTAAATTTGGCTATTTATATAGGTACATAATTGTATGTGAATGGTGAAATTAACAAACAAAACCACCACTATTGGTCTGACACTAACCCACATTGGATAGATCCCTCCAAGACTGTTGGAACAAAAAAATTGGTGGTATGATGTTGTATATGGGGTGTATACATAGATCAGGTGTATCCATATAAATGGCCCACCCTGTAGTATCCTTTAGTTTTGCAATGTGTAATATTTTATATCTTACATTGTATGTGTAAATGCATGTATGTTGTTTTCTCTTTTTCTGTGTTGTCTCTCTTTTGTCTTCCAGATGGAGCTCGAGAAATATTTTTTATGTTGATGAAGAGTTGGACATGGGATTTGTTATCACATACCATGTGTTTGCTCTGTCTCCTTGCAACTTTCTTGCACTTTTTGTTTGTTTTTTATTCTCTTTTCCAGTATAATAAGTATGCATATATGAACTTTTTTTTTTTACAGGTCACTGTGTGCATTTCATGTGTAGTATTTTATATCTGTTATTGTATGTGTTAATGCATGTAAGTTGGTATATGTTTTTTTTTTTGTATTGTCTCTCTTCTGTTTTCTTTCAGATGGCGGTCGACAAGTATTTTTCATGCTGAAGAGGAGTTTGGCATCGGATTTTTTATAACATCTATTTGTTCTTTCTCCTTGCAACTTTCTTACTCTTTTTGTCTTACTTTTTTTTTCTCTTTTTCAGTATGATATGTATGCATATATAAACAATCTTTTTTCACAGGTCACTTTGTGTGCATTTCATGGGTAGTATTTTATAACTGTTATTGTATGTGGTAATGCATGTAAATTGGTACCTCTTTTTTTGTGTTGTCTCTCTTCTGTTTTCTTACAGATGGCGGTCGACAAGTGTTTTTCATGGTGAAGAGGAGTTTGGCATCGGATTTGTTATAACATCTATTTGTTCTTTTTCCTTGCAACTTTCTTACTCTTTTTGTCTTACTTTTTTTTTCTCTTTTTCAGTATGATATGTATGCATATATAAACAATCTTTTTTCACAGGTCACTTTGTGTGCATTTCATGGGTAGTATTTTATATCTGTTATGGTATGTGGTAGGTATGTGGTAATGCATGTAAATTGGTACCTCTTTTTTTGTGTTGTCACTCTTCTGTTTTCTTACAGATGGCGGTCGACAAGTGTTTTTCATGGTGAAGAAGAGTTGTGCATGTGAATTGGTATGGTGGTCGCAGTTGCGCGTATTTGTGTTTTCACATTCACTGTGCAGATTTTGCACACTAACTGTTAAAGAAAATAAATCTGGAGAGGAATAGGGTGGCTATTGGGGAGGAGGAGGCCACAGTACAGGGTGGGCCATTTATATGGATACAGCTAAATTTGGCTATTTATATAGGTACATAATTGTATGTGAATGGTGAAATTAACAAACAAAACCACCACTATTGGTCTGACACTAACCCACATTGGATAGATCCCTCCAAGACTGTTGGAACAAAAAAAATGGTGGTATGATGTTGTATATGGGGTGTATACATAGATCAGGTGTATCTATATAAATGGCCCACCCTGTAGTATCCTTTAGTTTTTGCAATGTGTAATATTTTATATCTTACATTGTATGTGTAAATGCATGTATGTTGTTTTCTCTTTTTCTGTGTTGTCTCTCTTTTGTCTTCCAGATGGAGCTCGAGAAATATTTTTTATGTTGATGAAGAGTTGGACATGGGATTTGTTATCACATACCATGTGTTTGCTCTGTCTCCTTGCAACTTTCTTGCACTTTTTTTTTGTTTTTTATTCTCTTTTCCAGTATAATAAGTATGCATATATGAACTTTTTTTTTTACAGGTCACTGTGTGCATTTCATGTGTAGTATTTTATATCTGTTATTGTATGTGTTAATGCATGTAAGTTGGTATATGGTTTTTTTTTTGTATTGTCTCTCTTCTGTTTTCTTTCAGATGGCGGTCGACAAGTATTTTTCATGCTGAAGAGGAGTTTGGCATCGGATTTGTTATAACATCTATTTGTTCTTTCTCCTTGCAACTTTCTTACTCTTTTTGTCTTACTTTTTTTTTCTCTTTTTCAGTATGATATGTATGCATATATAAACAGTCTTTTTTCACAGGTCACTTTGTGTGCATTTCATGGGTAGTATTTTATACCTGTTATTGTATGTGGTAATGCATGTAAATTGGTACCTCTTTTTTTGTGTTGTCTCTCTTCTGTTTTCTTACAGATGGCGGTCGACAAGTGTTTTTCATGGTGAAGAGGAGTTTGGCATCGGATTTGTTATAACATCTATTTGTTCTTTCTCCTTGCAACTTTCTTACTCTTTTTGTCTTACTTTTTTTTTCTCTTTTTCAGTATGATATGTATGCATATATAAACAATCTTTTTTCACAGGTCACTTTGTGTGCATTTCATGGGTAGTATTTTATATCTGTTATGGTATGTGGTAATGCATGTAAATTGGTTCCTCTTTTTTTGTGTTGTCACTCTTCTGTTTTCTTACAGATGGCGGTCGACAAGTGTTTTTCATGGTGAAGAAGAGTTGTGCATGTGAATTGGTATGGTGGTCGCAGTTGCGCGTATTTGTGTTTTCACATTCACTGTGCAGATTTTGCACACTAACTGTTAAAGAAAATAAATCTGGAGAGGAATAGGGTGGCTATTGGGGAGGAGGAGGCCACAGTACAGGGTGGGCCATTTATATGGATACAGCTAAATTTGGCTATTTATATAGGTACATAATTGTATGTGAATGGTGAAATTAACAAACAAAACCACCACTATTGGTCTGACACTAATCCACATTGGATAGATCCCTCCAAGACTGTTGGAACAAAAAAATTGGTGGTATGATGTTGTATCTGGGGTGTATACATAGATCAGGTGTATCTATATAAATGGCCCACCCTGTAGTATCCTTTAGTTTTGCAATGTGTAATATTTTATATCTTACATTGTATGTGTAAATGCATGTATGTTGTTTTCTCTTTTCCTGTGTTGTCTCTCTTTTGTCTTCCAGATGGAGCTTGAGAAATATTTTTTATGTTGATGAAGAGTTGGACATGGGATTTGTTATCACATACCATGTGTTTGCTCTGTCTCCTTGCAACTTTCTTGCACTTTTTGTTTGTTTTTTATTCTCTTTTCCAGTATAATAAGTATGCATATATGAACTTTTTTTTTTTTACAGGTCACTGTGTGCATTTCATGTGTAGTATTTTATATCTGTTATTGTATGTGTTAATGCATGTAAGTTGGTATATGTTTTTTTTTTTGTATTGTCTCTCTTCTGTTTTCTTTCAGATGGCGGTCGACAAGTATTTTTCATGCTGAAGAGGAGTTTGGCATCGGATTTGTTATAACATCTATTTGTTCTTTCTCCTTGCAACTTTCTTACTCTTTTTGTCTTACTTTTTTTTTCTCTTTTTCAGTATGATATGTATGCATATATAAACAATCTTTTTTCACAGGTCACTTTGTGTGCATTTCATGGGTAGTATTTTATAACTGTTATTGTATGTGGTAATGCATGTAAATTGGTACCTCTTTTTTTGTGTTGTCTCTCTTCTGTTTTCTTACAGATGGCGGTCGACAAGTGTTTTTCATGGTGAAGAGGAGTTTGGCATCGGATTTGTTATAACATCTATTTGTTCTTTTTCCTTGCAACTTTCTTACTCTTTTTGTCTTACTTTTTTTTTCTCTTTTTCAGTATGATATGTATGCATATATAAACAATCTTTTTTCACAGGTCACTTTGTGTGCATTTCATGGGTAGTATTTTATATCTGTTATGGTATGTGGTAGGTATGTGGTAATGCATGTAAATTGGTACCTCTTTTTTTGTGTTGTCACTCTTCTGTTTTCTTACAGATGGCGGTCGACAAGTGTTTTTCATGGTGAAGAAGAGTTGTGCATGTGAATTGGTATGGTGGTCGCAGTTGCGCGTATTTGTGTTTTCACATTCACTGTGCAGATTTTGCACACTAACTGTTAAAGAAAATAAATCTGGAGAGGAATAGGGTGGCTATTGGGGAGGAGGAGGCCACAGTACAGGGTGGGCCATTTATATGGATACAGCTAAATTTGGCTATTTATATAGGTACATAATTGTATGTGAATGGTGAAATTAACAAACAAAACCACCACTATTGGTCTGACACTAACCCACATTGGATAGATCCCTCCAAGACTGTTGGAACAAAAAAATTGGTGGTATGATGTTGTATATGGGGTGTATACATAGATCAGGTGTATCTATATAAATGGCCCACCCTGTAGTATTCTTTAGTTTTGCAATGTGTAATATTTTATATCTTACATTGTATGTGTAAATGCATGTATGTTGTTTTCTCTTTTTCTGTGTTGTCTCTCTTTTGTCTTCCAGATGGAGCTCGAGAAATATTTTTCATGTTGATGAAGAGTTGGACATGGGATTTGTTATCACATACCATGTGTTTGCTCTGTCTCCTTGCAACTTTCTTGCACTTTTTGTTTGTTTTTTATTCTCTTTTCCAGTATAATAAGTATGCTTATATGAACTTTTTTTTTTTTTACAGTTCACTGTGTGCATTTCATGTGTAGTATTTTATATCTGTTATTGTATGTGTTAATGCATGTAAGTTGGTATATGGGTTTTTTTTGTATTGTCTCTCTTCTGTTTTCTTTCAGATGGCGGTCGACAAGTATTTTTCATGTTGAAGAGGAGTTTGGCATCGGATTTGTTATAACATCTATTCGTTCTTTCTCCTTGCAACTTTCTTACTCTTTTTGTCTAACATTTTTTCTCCTTTTCAGTATGATATGTATGCACATATAATCTATCTTTTTTCACAGGTCACTTTGTGTGCATTTCATGGGTAGTATTTTATATCTGTTATGGTATGTGGTAATGCATGTAAATTGGTACCTCTTTTTTTGTGTTGTCACTCTTCTGTTTTCTTACAGATGGCGGTCAACAAGTGTTTTTCATGGTGAAGAAGAGTTGTGCATGTGAATTGGTATGGCGGTCGCAGTTGCGCGTATTTGTGTCTTCACATTCACTGTGCAGATTTTGCACACTAACTGTTAAAGAAAATAAATCTGGAGAGTAATAGGGTGGCTATTGGGGAGGAGGAGGCCACAGTACAGGGTGGGCCATTTATATGGATACACCTTAATTTGGCTATTTATATGGGTACATAATTGTATGTGAATGGTGAAATTAACAAACAAAATCACCACTATTGTTCTGACACTAATCCACATTGGATAGATCCCTCCAAGACTGTTGGAACAAAAAAATTGGTGGTATGATGTTGTATCTGGGGTGTATACATCGATCAGGTGTATCTATATAAATGGCCCACCCTGTAGTATCCTTTAGTTTTGCAATGTGTAATATTTTATATCTTACATTGTATGTGTAAATGCATGTATGTTGTTTTCTCTTTTCCTGTGTTGTCTCTCTTTTGTCTTCCAGATGGAGCTTGAGAAATATTTTTTATGTTGATGAAGAGTTGGACATGGGATTTGTTATCACATACCATGTGTTTGCTCTGTCTCCTTGCAACTTTCTTGCACTTTTTGTTTGTTTTTTATTCTCTTTTCCAGTATAATAAGTATGCATATATGAACTTTTTTTTTTCACAGGTCACTGTGTGCATTTCATGTGTAGTATTTTATATCTGTTATTGTATGTGTTAATGCATGTAAGTTGGTATATGTTTTTTTTTTTGTGTTGTCTCTCTTCTGTTTTCTTTCAGATGGCGGTCGACAAGTATTTTTCATGCTGAAGAGGAGTTTGGCATCGGATTTGTTATAACATCTATTTGTTCTTTCTCCTTGCAACTTTCTTACTCTTTTTGTCTTACTTTTTTTTTTCTCTTTTTCAGTATGATATGTATGCATATATAAACAATCTTTTTTCACAGGTCACTTTGTGTGCATTTCATGGGTAGTATTTTATAACTGTTATTGTATGTGGTAATGCATGTAAATTGGTACCTCTTTTTTGTGTTGTCTCTCTTCTGTTTTCTTACAGATGGCGGTCGACAAGTGTTTTTCATGGTGAAGAGGAGTTTGGCATCGGATTTGTTATAACATCTATTTGTTCTTTTTCCTTGCAACTTTCTTACTCTTTTTGTCTTACTTTTTTTTCTCTTTTTCTGTATGATATGTATGCATATATAAACAATCTTTTTTCACAGGTCACTTTGTGTGCATTTCATGGGTAGTATTTTATATCTGTTATGGTATGTGGTAATGCATGTAAATTGGTACCTCTTTTTTGTGTTGTCACTCTTCTGTTTTCTTACAGATGGCGGTCGACAAGTGTTTTTCATGGTGAAGAAGAGTTGTGCATGTATATTGGTATGGTGGTCGCAGTTGCGCGTATTTGTGTTTTCACATTCACTGTGCAGATTTTGCACACTAACTGTTAAAGAAAATAAATCTGGAGAGGAATAGGGTGGCTATTGGGGAGGAGGAGGCCACAGTACAGGGTGGGCCATTTATATGGATACAGCTAAATTTGGCTATTTATATAGGTACATAATTGTATGTGAATGGTGAAATTAACAAACAAAACCACCACTATTGGTCTGACACTAACCCACATTGGATAGATCCCTCCAAGACTGTTGGAACAAAAAAATTGGTGGTATGATGTTGTATATGGGGTGTATACATAGATCAGGTGTATCTATATAAATGGCCCACCCTGTAGTATCCTTTAGTTTTGCAATGTGTAATATTTTATATCTTACATTGTATGTGTAAATGCATGTATGTTGTTTTCTCATTTTCTGTGTTGTCTCTTTTTTGTCTTCCAGATGGAGCTCGAGAAATATTTTTTATGTTGATGAAGAGTTGGACATGGGATTTGTTATCACATACCATGTGTTTGCTCTGTCTCCTTGCAACTTTCTTGCACTTTTTGTTTGTTTTTTATTCTCTTTTCCAGTATAATAAGTATGCATATATGAACTTTTTTTTTTTTACAGGTCACTGTGTGCATTTCATGTGTAGTATTTTATATCTGTTATTGTATGTGTTAATGCATGTAAGTTAGTATATGGGTTTTTTCTGTATTGTCTCTCTTCTGTTTTCTTTCAGATGGCGGTCGACAAGTATTTTTCATGTTGAAGAGGAGTTGGCATCGGATTTGTTACAACATCTATTTGTTCTTTCTCCTTGCAACTTTCTTACTCTTTTTGTCTTACTTTTTTTCTCTTTTTCAGTATGATATGTATGCATATATAAACAATCTTTTTTCACAGGTCACTTTGTGTGCATTTCATGGGTAGTATTTTATATCTGTTATGGTATGTGGTAATGCATGTAAATTGGTACCTCTTTTTTTGTGTTATCACTCTTCTGTTTTCTTACAGATGGCGGTCAACAAGTGTTTTTCATGGTGAAGAAGAGTTGTGCATGTGAATTGGTATGGCAGTCGCAGTTGCGCGTATTTGTGTCTTCACATTCACTGTGCAGATTTTGCACACTAACTGTTAAAGAAAATAAATCTGGAGAGGAATAGGGTGGCTATTGGGGAGGAGGAGGCCACAGTACAGGGTGGGCCATTTATATGGATACACCTTAATTTGGCTATTTATATGGGTACATAATTGTATGTGAATGGTGAAATTAACAAAAAAATCACCACTATTGGTCTGACACTAACCCACATTGGATAGATCCCTCCAAGACTGTTGGAACAAAAAAATTGGTGGTATGATGTTGTATCTGGGGTGTATACATAGATCAGGTGTATCCATATAAATAGCCCACCCTGTAGTATCCTTTAGTTTTGCAATGTGTAATATTTTATATCTTACATTGTATGTGTAAATGCATGTATGTTGTTTTCTCTTTTTCTGTGCTGTCTCTTTTTTGTCTTCCAGATGGAGCTCGAGAAATATTTTTTATGTTGATGAAGAGTTGGGCATGGGATTTGTTATCACATACCATGTGTTTGCTCTGTCTCCTTGCAACTTTCTTGCACTTTTTGTTTGTTTTTTATTCTCTTTTCCAGTATAATAAGTATGCATATATGAACTTTTTTTTTTTTACAGGTCACTGTGTGCATTTCATATGTAGTATTTTATATCTGTTATTGTATGTGTTAATGCATGTAAGTTGGTATATGTTTTTTTTTTTTGTATTGTCTCTCTTCTGTTTTCTTTCAGATGGCGGTCGACAAGTATTTTTCATGCTGAAGAGGAGTTTGGCATCGGATTTGTTATAACATCTATTTGTTCTTTCTCCTTGCAACTTTCTTACTCTTTTTGTCTTACTTTTTTTTTCTCTTTTTCAGTATGATATGTATGCATATATAAACAATCTTTTTTCTCAGGTCACTTTGTGTGCATTTCATGGGTAGTATTTTATAACTGTTATTGTATGTGGTAATGCATGTAAATTGGTACCTCTTTTTTTGTGTTGTCTCTCTTCTGTTTTCTTACAGATGGCGGTCGACAAGTGTTTTTCATGGTGAAGAGGAGTTTGGCATCGGATTTGTTATAACATCTATTTGTTCTTTTTCCTTGCAACTTTCTTACTCTTTTTGTCTTACTTTTTTTTTCTCTTTTTCAGTATGATATGTATGCATATATAAACAATCTTTTTTCACAGGTCACTTTGTGTGCATTTCATGGGTAGTATTTTATATCTGTTATGGTATGTGGTAGGTATGTGGTAATGCATGTAAATTGGTACCTCTTTTTTTGTGTTGTCACTCTTCTGTTTTCTTACAGATGGCGGTCGACAAGTGTTTTTCATGGTGAAGAAGAGTTGTGCATGTGAATTGGTATGGTGGTCGCAGTTGCGCGTATTTGTGTTTTTACATTCACTTTGCAGATTTTGCACACTAACTGTTAAAGAAAATAAATCTGGAGAGGAATAGGGTGGCTATTGGGGAGGAGGAGGCCACAGTACAGGGTGGGTCATTTATATGGATACAGCTAAATTTGGCTATTTATATAGGTACATAATTGTATGTGAATGGTGAAATTAACAAACAAAACCACCACTATTGGTCTGACACTAACCCACATTGGATAGATCCCTCCAAGACTGTTGGAACAAAAAAATTGGTGGTATGATGTTGTATATGGGGTGTATACATAGATCAGGTGTATCTATATAAATGGCCCACCCTGTAGTATCCTTTAGTTTTGCAATGTGTAATATTTTATATCTTACATTGTATGTGTAAATGCATGTATGTTGTTTTCTCTTTTTCTGTGTTGTCTCTCTTTTGTCTTCCAGATGGAGCTCGAGAAATATTTTTCATGTTGATGAAGAGTTGGACATGGGATTTGTTATCACATACCATGTGTTTGCTCTGTCTCCTTGCAACTTTCTTGCACTTTTTGTTTGTTTTTTATTCTCTTTTCCAGTATAATAAGTATGCTTATATGAACTTTTTTTTTTTTTACAGTTCACTGTGTGCATTTCATGTGTAGTATTTTATATCTGTTATTGTATGTGTTAATGCATGTAAGTTGGTATATGGGTTTTTTTTGTATTGTCTCTCTTCTGTTTTCTTTCAGATGGCGGTCGACAAGTATTTTTCATGTTGAAGAGGAGTTTGGCATCGGATTTGTTATAACATCTATTCGTTCTTTCTCCTTGCAACTTTCTTACTCTTTTTGTCTAACATTTTTTCTCCTTTTCAGTATGATATGTATGCACATATAATCTATCTTTTTTCACAGGTCACTTTGTGTGCATTTCATGGGTAGTATTTTATATCTGTTATGGTATGTGGTAATGCATGTAAATTGGTACCTCTTTTTTTGTGTTGTCACTCTTCTGTTTTCTTACAGATGGCGGTCAACAAGTGTTTTTCATGGTGAAGAAGAGTTGTGCATGTGAATTGGTATGGTGGTCGCAGTTGCGCGTATTTGTGTTTTCACATTCACTGTGCAGATTTTGCACACTAACTGTTAAAGAAAATAAATCTGGAGAGGAATAGGGTGGCTATTGGGGAGGAGGAGGCCACAGTACAGGGTGGGCCATTTATATGGATACAGCTAAATTTGGCTATTTATATAGGTACATAATTGTATGTGAATGGTGAAATTAACAAACAAAACCACCACTATTGGTCTGACACTAACCCACATTGGATAGATCCCTCCAAGACTGTTGGAACAAAAAAATTGGTGGTATGATGTTGTATATGGGGTGTATACATAGATCAGGTGTATCTATATAACTGGCCCACCCTGTAGTATCCTTTAGTTTTGCAATGTGTAATATTTTATATCTTACATTGTATGTGTAAATGCATGTATGTTGTTTTCTCTTTTTCTGTGTTGTCTCTCTTTTGTCTTCCAGATGGAGCTCGAGAAATATTTTTTATGTTGATGAAGAGTTGGGCATGGGATTTGTTATCACATACCATGTGTTTGCTCTGTCTCCTTGCAACTTTCTTGCACTTTTTGTTTGTTTTTTATTCTCTTTTCCAGTATAATAAGTATGCATATATGAACTTTTTTTTTTTTACAGGTCACTGTGTGCATTTCATGTGTAGTATTTTATATCTGTTATTGTATGTGTTAATGCATGTAAGTTGGTATATGGTTTTTTTTGTATTGTCTGTCTTCTGTTTTCTTTCAGATGGCGGTCGACAAGTATTTTTCATGCTGAAGAGGAGTTTGGCATCGGATTTGTTATAACATCTATTTGTTCTTTCTCCTTGCAACTTTCTTACTCTTTTTGTCTTACTTTTTTTTTCTCTTTCTCAGTATGATATGTATGCATATATAAACAATCTTTTTTCACAGGTCACTTTGTGTGCATTTCATGGGTAATATTTTATAACTGTTATTGTATGTGGTAATGCATGTAAATTGGTACCTCTTTTTTGTGTTGTCTCTCTTCTGTTTTCTTACAGATGGCGGTCGACAAGTGTTTTTCATGGTGAAGAGGAGTTTGGCATCGGATTTGTTATAACATCTATTTGTTCTTTTTCCTTGCAACTTTCTTACTCTTTTTGTCTTACTTTTTTTTCTCTTTTTCAGTATGATATGTATGCATATATAAACAATCTTTTTTCACAGGTCACTTTGTGTGCAATTCATGGGTAGTATTTTATATCTGTTATGGTATGTGGTAATGCATGTAAATTGGTACCTCTTTTTTTGTGTTGTCACTCTTCTGTTTTCTTACAGATGGCGGTCGACAAGTGTTTTTCATGGTGAAGAAGAGTTGTGCATGTGAATTGGTATGGTGGTCGCAGTTGCGCGTATTTGTGTTTTCACATTCACTGTGCAGATTTTGCACACTAACTGTTAAAGAAAATAAATCTGGAGAGGAATAGGGTGGCTATTGGGGAGGAGGAGGCCACAGTACAGGGTGGGCCATTTATATGGATACACCTTAATTTGGCTATTTATATGGGTACATAATTGTATGTGAATGGTGAAATTAACAAACAAAATCACCACTATTGGTCTGACACTAACCCACATTGGATAGATCCCTCCAAGACTGTTGGAACAAAAAAATTGGTGGTATGATGTTGTATCTGGGGTGTATACATAGATCAGGTGTATCCATATAAATAGCCCACCCTGTAGTATCCTTTAGTTTTGCAATGTGTAATATTTTATATCTTACATTGTATGTGTAAATGCATGTATGTTGTTTTCTCTTTTTCTGTGCTGTCTCTCTTTTGTCTTCCAGATGGAGCTCGAGAAATATTTTTTATGTTGATGAAGAGTTGGGCATGGGATTTGTTATCACATACCATGTGTTTGCTCTGTCTCCTTGCAACTTTCTTGCACTTTTTGTTTGTTTTTTATTCTCTTTTCCAGTATAATAAGTATGCATATATGAACTTTTTTTTTTTTACAGGTCACTGTGTGCATTTCATGTGTAGTATTTTATATCTGTTATTGTATGTGTTAATGCATGTAAGTTAGTATATGGGTTTTTTCTGTATTGTCTCTCTTCTGTTTTCTTTCAGATGGCGGTCGACAAGTATTTTTCATGTTGAAGAGGAGTTGGCATCGGATTTGTTACAACATCTATTTGTTCTTTCTCCTTGCAACTTTCTTACTCTTTTTGTCTTACTTTTTTTCTCTTTTTCAGTATGATATGTATGCATATATAAACAATCTTTTTTCACAGGTCACTTTGTGTGCATTTCATGGGTAGTATTTTATATCTGTTATGGTATGTGGTAATGCATGTAAATTGGTACCTCTTTTTTTGTGTTATCACTCTTCTGTTTTCTTACAGATGGCGGTCAACAAGTGTTTTTCATGGTGAAGAAGAGTTGTGCATGTGAATTGGTATGGCAGTCGCAGTTGCGCGTATTTGTGTCTTCACATTCACTGTGCAGATTTTGCACACTAACTGTTAAAGAAAATAAATCTGGAGAGGAATAGGGTGGCTATTGGGGAGGAGGAAGCCACAGTACAGGGTGGGCCATTTATATGGATACACCTTAATTTGGCTATTTATATGGGTACATAATTGTATGTGAATGGTGAAATTAACAAAAAAATCACCACTATTGGTCTGACACTAACCCACATTGGATAGATCCCTCCAAGACTGTTGGAACAAAAAAATTGGTGGTATGATGTTGTATCTGGGGTGTATACATAGATCAGGTGTATCCATATAAATAGCCCACCCTGTAGTATCCTTTAGTTTTGCAATGTGTAATATTTTATATCTTACATTGTATGTGTAAATGCATGTATGTTGTTTTCTCTTTTTCTGTGCTGTCTCTTTTTTGTCTTCCAGATGGAGCTCGAGAAATATTTTTTATGTTGATGAAGAGTTGGGCATGGGATTTGTTATCACATACCATGTGTTTGCTCTGTCTCCTTGCAACTTTCTTGCACTTTTTGTTTGTTTTTTATTCTCTTTTCCAGTATAATAAGTATGCATATATGAACTTTTTTTTTTTTACAGGTCACTGTGTGCATTTCATGTGTAGTATTTTATATCTGTTATTGTATGTGTTAATGCATGTAAGTTAGTATATGGGTTTTTTCTGTATTGTCTCTCTTCTGTTTTCTTACAGATGGCGGTCGACAAGTGTTTTTCATGGTGAAGAGGAGTTTGGCATCGGATTTGTTATAACATCTATTTGTTCTTTTTCCTTGCAACTTTCTTACTCTTTTTGTCTTACTTTTTTTTCTCTTTTTCAGTATGATATGTATGCATATATAAACAATCTTTTTTCACAGGTCACTTTGTGTGCAATTCATGGGTAGTATTTTATATCTGTTATGGTATGTGGTAATGCATGTAAATTGGTACCTCTTTTTTTGTGTTGTCACTCTTCTGTTTTCTTACAGATGGCGGTCGACAAGTGTTTTTCATGGTGAAGAAGAGTTGTGCATGTGAATTGGTATGGTGGTCGCAGTTGCGCGTATTTGTGTTTTCACATTCACTGTGCAGATTTTGCACACTAACTGTTAAAGAAAATAAATCTGGAGAGGAATAGGGTGGCTATTGGGGAGGAGGAGGCCACAGTACAGGGTGGGCCATTTATATGGATACACCTTAATTTGGCTATTTATATGGGTACATAATTGTATGTGAATGGTGAAATTAACAAACAAAATCACCACTATTGGTCTGACACTAACCCACATTGGATAGATCCCTCCAAGACTGTTGGAACAAAAAAATTGGTGGTATGATGTTGTATCTGGGGTGTATACATAGATCAGGTGTATCCATATAAATAGCCCACCCTGTAGTATCCTTTAGTTTTGCAATGTGTAATATTTTATATCTTACATTGTATGTGTAAATGCATGTATGTTGTTTTCTCTTTTTCTGTGCTGTCTCTCTTTTGTCTTCCAGATGGAGCTCGAGAAATATTTTTTATGTTGATGAAGAGTTGGGCATGGGATTTGTTATCACATACCATGTGTTTGCTCTGTCTCCTTGCAACTTTCTTGCACTTTTTGTTTGTTTTTTATTCTCTTTTCCAGTATAATAAGTATGCATATATGAACTTTTTTTTTTTTACAGTTCACTGTGTGCATTTCATGTGTAGTATTTTATATCTGTTATTGTATGTGTTAATGCATGTAAGTTGGTATATGTTATTTTTTTGTATTGTCTCTCTTCTGTTTTCTTTCAGATGGCGGTCGACAAGTATTTTTCATGCTGAAGAGGAGTTTGGCATCGGATTTGTTATAACATCTATTTGTTCTTTCTCCTTGCAACTTTCTTACTCTTTTTGTCTTACTTTTTTTTTCTCTTTTTCAGTATGATATGTATGCATATATAAACAATCTTTTTTCACATGTCACTTTGTGTGCATTTCATGGGTAGTATTTTATAACTGTTATTGTATGTGGTAATGCATGTAAATTGGTACCTCTTTTTTGTGTTGTCTCTCTTCTGTTTTCTTACAGATGGCGGTCGACAAGTGTTTTTCATGGTGAAGAAGAGTTGTGCATGTGAATTGGTATGGTGGTCGCAGTTGCGCGTATTTGTGTTTTCACATTCACTGTGCAGATTTTGCGCACTAACTGTTAAAGAAAATAAATCTGGAGAGGAATAGGGTGGCTATTGGGGAGGAGGAGGCCACAGTACAGGGTGGGCCATTTATATGGATACAGCTAAATTTGGCTATTTATATAGGTACATAATTGTATGTGAATGGTGAAATTAACAAACAAAACCACCACTATTGGTCTGACACTAACCCACATTGGATAGATCCCTCCAAGACTGTTGGAACAAAAAAATTGGTGGTATGATGTTGTATATGGGGTGTATACATAGATCAGGTGTATCCATATAAATGGCCCACCCTTTAGTATCCTTTAGTTTTGCAATGTGTAATATTGTATATCTTACATTGTATGTGTAAATGCATGTATGTTGTTTTCTCTTTTTCTGTGTTGTCTCTCTTTTGTCTTCCAGATGGAGCTCGAGAAATATTCTTTATGTTGATGAAGAGTTGGACATGGGATTTGTTATCACATACCATGTGTTTGCTCTGTCTCCTTGCAACTTTCTTGCACTTTTTGTTTGTTTTTTATTCTCTTTTCCAGTATAATAAGTATGCATATATGAACTTTTTTTTTTTTACAGGTCACTGTGTGCATTTCATGTGTAGTATTTTATATCTGTTATTGTATGTGTTAATGCATGTAAGTTGGTATATGTTTTTTTTTGTATTGTCTGTCTTCTGTTTTCTTTCAGATGGCGGTCGACAAGTATTTTT
The DNA here is from genome assembly GCF_040937935.1 of Hyperolius riggenbachi. Lineage (NCBI taxonomy): Eukaryota > Metazoa > Chordata > Amphibia > Anura > Hyperoliidae > Hyperolius > Hyperolius riggenbachi. The sequence goes on along the minus strand of NC_090648.1, from coordinate 358,333,045 downwards.
CATGCTGAAGAGGAGTTTGGCATCGGATTTGTTATAACATCTATTTGTTCTTTCTCCTTGCAACTTTCTTACTCTTTTTGTCTTACTTTTTTTTTCTCTTTCTCAGTATGATATGTATGCATATATAAACAATCTTTTTTCACAGGTCACTTTGTGTGCATTTCATGGGTAATATTTTATAACTGTTATTGTATGTGGTAATGCATGTAAATTGGTACCTCTTTTTTGTGTTGTCTCTCTTCTGTTTTCTTACAGATGGCGGTCGACAAGTGTTTTTCATGGTGAAGAGGAGTTTGGCATCGGATTTGTTATAACATCTATTTGTTCTTTTTCCTTGCAACTTTCTTACTCTTTTTGTCTTACTTTTTTTTCTCTTTTTCAGTATGATATGTATGCATATATAAACAATCTTTTTTCACAGGTCACTTTGTGTGCAATTCATGGGTAGTATTTTATATCTGTTATGGTATGTGGTAATGCATGTAAATTGGTACCTCTTTTTTTGTGTTGTCACTCTTCTGTTTTCTTACAGATGGCGGTCGACAAGTGTTTTTCATGGTGAAGAAGAGTTGTGCATGTGAATTGGTATGGTGGTCGCAGTTGCGCGTATTTGTGTTTTCACATTCACTGTGCAGATTTTGCACACTAACTGTTAAAGAAAATAAATCTGGAGAGGAATAGGGTGGCTATTGGGGAGGAGGAGGCCACAGTACAGGGTGGGCCATTTATATGGATACAGCTAAATTTGGCTATTTATATAGGTACATAATTGTATGTGAATGGTGAAATTAACAAACAAAACCACCACTATTGGTCTGACACTAATCCACATTGGATAGATCCCTCCAAGACTGTTGGAACAAAAAAATTGGTGGTATGATGTTGTATCTGGGGTGTATACATAGATCAGGTGTATCTATATAAATGGCCCACCCTGTAGTATCCTTTAGTTTTGCAATGTGTAATATTTTATATCTTACATTGTATGTGTAAATGCATGTATGTTGTTTTCTCTTTTCCTGTGTTGTCTCTCTTTTGTCTTCCAGATGGAGCTTGAGAAATATTTTTTATGTTGATGAAGAGTTGGACATGGGATTTGTTATCACATACCATGTGTTTGCTCTGTCTCCTTGCAACTTTCTTGCACTTTTTGTTTGTTTTTTATTCTCTTTTCCAGTATAATAAGTATGCATATATGAACTTTTTTTTTTTTACAGGTCACTGTGTGCATTTCATGTGTAGTATTTTATATCTGTTATTGTATGTGTTAATGCATGTAAGTTGGTATATGTTTTTTTTTTTTGTATTGTCTCTCTTCTGTTTTCTTTCAGATGGCGGTCGACAAGTATTTTTCATGCTGAAGAGGAGTTTGGCATCGGATTTGTTATAACATCTATTTGTTCTTTCTCCTTGCAACTTTCTTACTCTTTTTGTCTTACTTTTTTTTTCTCTTTTTCAGTATGATATGTATGCATATATAAACAATCTTTTTTCACAGGTCACTTTGTGTGCATTTCATGGGTAGTATTTTATAACTGTTATTGTATGTGGTAATGCATGTAAATTGGTACCTCTTTTTTTGTGTTGTCTCTCTTCTGTTTTCTTACAGATGGCGGTCGACAAGTGTTTTTCATGGTGAAGAAGAGTTGTGCATGTGAATTGCTATGGTGGTCGCAGTTGCGCGTATTTGTGTTTTCACATTCACTGTGCAGATTTTGCACACTAACTGTTAAAGAAAATAAATCTGGAGAGGAATAGGGTGGCTATTGGGGAGGAGGAGGCCACAGTACAGGGGTGGCCATTTATATGGATACAGCTAAATTTGGCTATTTATATAGGTACATAATTGTATGTGAATGGTGAAATTAACAAACAAAACCACCACTATTGGTCTGACACTAACCCACATTGGATAGATCCCTCCAAGACTGCTGGAACAAAAAAATTGGTGGTATGATGTTGTATATGGGGTGTATACATAGATCAGGTGTATCTATATAAATGGCCCACCCTGTAGTATCCTTTAGTTTTGCAATGTGTAATATTTTATATCTTACATTGTATGTGTAAATGCATGTATGTTGTTTTCTCTTTTCCTGTGTTGTCTCTCTTTTGTCTTCCAGATGGAGCTTGAGAAATATTTTTTATGTTGATGAAGAGTTGGACATGGGATTTGTTATCACATACCATGTGTTTGCTCTGTCTCCTTGCAACTTTCTTGCACTTTTTGTTTGTTTTTTATTCTCTTTTCCAGTATAATAAGTATGCATATATGAACTTTTTTTTTTCACAGGTCACTGTGTGCATTTCATGTGTAGTATTTTATATCTGTTATTGTATGTGTTAATGCATGTAAGTTGGTATATGTTTTTTTTTTTTGTGTTGTCTCTCTTCTGTTTTCTTTCAGATGGCGGTCGACAAGTATTTTTCATGCTGAAGAGGAGTTTGGCATCGGATTTGTTATAACATCTATTTGTTCTTTCTCCTTGCAACTTTCTTACTCTTTTTGTCTTACTTTTTTTTTTCTCTTTTTCAGTATGATATGTATGCATATATAAACAATCTTTTTTCACAGGTCACTTTGTGTGCATTTCATGGGTAGTATTTTATAACTGTTATTGTATGTGGTAATGCATGTAAATTGGTACCTCTTTTTTGTGTTGTCTCTCTACTGTTTTCTTACAGATGGCGGTCGACAAGTGTTTTTCATGGTGAAGAGGAGTTTGGCATCGGATTTGTTATAACATCTATTTGTTCTTTTTCCTTGCAACTTTCTTACTCTTTTTGTCTTACTTTTTTTTCTCTTTTTCTGTATGATATGTATGCATATATAAACAATCTTTTTTCACAGGTCACTTTGTGTGCATTTCATGGGTAGTATTTTATATCTGTTATGGTATGTGGTAATGCATGTAAATTGGTACCTCTTTTTTTGTGTTGTCACTCTTCTGTTTTCTTACAGATGGCGGTCGACAAGTGTTTTTCATGGTGAAGAAGAGTTGTGCATGTGAATTGGTATGGTGGTCGCAGTTGCGCGTATTTGTGTTTTCACATTCACTGTGCAGATTTTGCACACTAACTGTTAAAGAAAATAAATCTGGAGAGGAATAGGGTGGCTATTGGGGAGGAGGAGGCCACAGTACAGGGTGGGCCATTTATATGGATACAGCTAAATTTGGCTATTTATATAGGTACATAATTGTATGTGAATGGTGAAATTAACAAACAAAACCACCACTATTGGTCTGACACTAACCCACATTGGATAGATCCCTCCAAGACTGTTGGAACAAAAAAATTGGTGGTATGATGTTGTATATGGGGTGTATACATAGATCAGGTGTATCTATATAAATGGCCCACCCTGTAGTATCCTTTAGTTTTGCAATGTGTAATATTTTATATCTTACATTGTATGTGTAAATGCATGTATGTTGTTTTCTCATTTTCTGTGTTGTCTCTTTTTTGTCTTCCAGATGGAGCTCGAGAAATATTTTTTATGTTGATGAAGAGTTGGACATGGGATTTGTCATCACATACCATGTGTTTGCTCTGTCTCCTTGCAACTTTCTTGCACTTTTTGTTTGTTTTTTATTCTCTTTTCCAGTATAATAAGTATGCATATATGAACTTTTTTTTTTTTACAGGTCACTGTGTGCATTTCATGTGTAGTATTTTATATCTGTTATTGTATGTGTTAATGCATGTAAGTTAGTATATGGGTTTTTTCTGTATTGTCTCTCTTCTGTTTTCTTTCAGATGGCGGTCGACAAGTATTTTTCATGTTGAAGAGGAGTTGGCATCGGATTTGTTACAACATCTATTTGTTCTTTCTCCTTGCAACTTTCTTACTCTTTTTGTCTTACTTTTTTTCTCTTTTTCAGTATGATATGTATGCATATATAAACAATCTTTTTTCACAGGTCACTTTGTGTGCATTTCATGGGTAGTATTTTATATCTGTTATGGTATGTGGTAATGCATGTAAATTGGTACCTCTTTTTTTGTGTTATCACTCTTCTGTTTTCTTACAGATGGCGGTCAACAAGTGTTTTTCATGGTGAAGAAGAGTTGTGCATGTGAATTGGTATGGCAGTCGCAGTTGCGCGTATTTGTGTCTTCACATTCACTGTGCAGATTTTGCACACTAACTGTTAAAGAAAATAAATCTGGAGAGGAATAGGGTGGCTATTGGGGAGGAGGAGGCCACAGTACAGGGTGGGCCATTTATATGGATACACCTTAATTTGGCTATTTATATGGGTACATAATTGTATGTGAATGGTGAAATTAACAAAAAAATCACCACTATTGGTCTGACACTAACCCACATTGGATAGATCCCTCCAAGACTGTTGGAACAAAAAAATTGGTGGTATGATGTTGTATCTGGGGTGTATACATAGATCAGGTGTATCCATATAAATAGCCCACCCTGTAGTATCCTTTAGTTTTGCAATGTGTAATATTTTATATCTTACATTGTATGTGTAAATGCATGTATGTTGTTTTCTCTTTTTCTGTGCTGTCTCTTTTTTGTCTTCCAGATGGAGCTCGAGAAATATTTTTTATGTTGATGAAGAGTTGGGCATGGGATTTGTTATCACATACCATGTGTTTGCTCTGTCTCCTTGCAACTTTCTTGCACTTTTTGTTTGTTTTTTATTCTCTTTTCCAGTATAATAAGTATGCATATATGAACTTTTTTTTTTTTACAGGTCACTGTGTGCATTTCATGTGTAGTATTTTATATCTGTTATTGTATGTGTTAATGCATGTAAGTTGGTATATGTTATTTTTTTGTATTGTCTCTCTTCTGTTTTCTTTCAGATGGCGGTCGACAAGTATTTTTCATGCTGAAGAGGAGTTTGGCATCGGATTTGTTATAACATCTATTTGTTCTTTCTCCTTGCAACTTTCTTACTCTTTTTGTCTTACTTTTTTTTCTCTTTTTCAGTATGATATGTATGCATATATAAACAATCTTTTTTCACAGGTCACTTTGTGTGCAATTCATGGGTAGTATTTTATATCTGTTATGGTATGTGGTAATGCATGTAAATTGGTACCTCTTTTTTTGTGTTGTCACTCTTCTGTTTTCTTACAGATGGCGGTCAACAAGTTTTTTTCATGGTGAAGAAGAGTTGTGCATGTGAATTGGTATGGTGGTCGCAGTTGCGCGTATTTGTGTTTTCACATTCACTGTGCAGATTTTGCACACTAACTGTTAAAGAAAATAAATCTGGAGAGGAATAGGGTGGCTATTGGGGAGGAGGAGGCCACAGTACAGGGTGGGCCATTTATATGGATACAGCTAAATTTGGCTATTTATATAGGTACATAATTGTATGTGAATGGTGAAATTAACAAACAAAACCACCACTATTGGTCTGACACTAACCCACATTGGATAGATCCCTCCAAGACTGTTGGAACAAAAAAATTGGTGGTATGATGTTGTATATGGGGTGTATACATAGATCAGGTGTATCTATATAAATGGCCCACCCTGTAGTATCCTTTAGTTTTGCAATGTGTAATATTTTATATCTTACATTGTATGTGTAAATGCATGTATGTTGTTTTCTCATTTTCTGTGTTGTCTCTTTTTTGTCTTCCAGATGGAGCTCGAGAAATATTTTTTATGTTGATGAAGAGTTGGACATGGGATTTGTTATCACATACCATGTGTTTGCTCTGTCTCCTTGCAACTTTCTTGCACTTTTTGTTTGTTTTTTATTCTCTTTTCCAGTATAATAAGTATGCATATATGAACTTTTTTGTTTTTTACAGGTCACTGTGTGCATTTCATGTGTAGTATTTTATATCTGTTATTGTATGTGTTAATGCATGTAAGTTAGTATATGGGTTTTTTCTGTATTGTCTCTCTTCTGTTTTCTTTCAGATGGCGGTCGACAAATATTTTTCATGTTGAAGAGGAGTTGGCATCGGATTTGTTACAACATCTATTTGTTCTTTCTCCTTGCAACTTTCTTACTCTTTTTGTCTTACTTTTTTTTTCTCTTTTTCAGTATGATATGTATGCATATATAAACAATCTTTTTTCACAGGTCACTTTGTGTGCATTTCATGGGTAGTATTTTATATCTGTTATGCTATGTGGTAATGCATGTAAATTGGTACCTCTTTTTTTGTGTTATCACTCTTCTGTTTTCTTACAGATGGCGGTCAACAAGTGTTTTTCATGGTGAAGAAGAGTTGTGCATGTGAATTGGTATGGCAGTCGCAGTTGCGCGTATTTGTGTCTTCACATTCACTGTGCAGATTTTGCACACTAACTGTTAAAGAAAATAAATCTGGAGAGGAATAGGGTGGCTATTGGGGAGGAGGAGGCCACAGTACAGGGTGGGCCATTTATATGGATACACCTTAATTTGGCTATTTATATGGGTACATAATTGTATGTGAATGGTAAAATTAACAAAAAAATCACCACTATTGGTCTGACACTAACCCACATTGGATAGATCCCTCCAAGACTGTTGGAACAAAAAAATTGGTGGTATGATGTTGTATCTGGGGTGTATACATAGATCAGGTGTATCCATATAAATAGCCCACCCTGTAGTATCCTTTAGTTTTGCAATGTGTAATATTTTATATCTTACATTGTATGTGTAAATGCATGTATGTTGTTTTCTCTTTTTCTGTGCTGTCTCTTTTTTGTCTTCCAGATGGAGCTCGAGAAATATTTTTTATGTTGATAAAGAGTTGGGCATGGGATTTGTTATCACATACCATGTGTTTGCTCTGTCTCCTTGCAACTTTCTTGCACTTTTTGTTTGTTTTTTATTCTCTTTTCCAGTATAATAAGTATGCATATATGAACTTTTTTTTTTTTACAGGTCACTGTGTGCATTTCATGTGTAGTATTTTATATCTGTTATTGTATGTGTTAATGCATGTAAGTTGGTATATGTTATTTTTTTGTATTGTCTCTCTTCTGTTTTCTTTCAGATGGCGGTCGACAAGTATTTTTCATGCTGAAGAGGAGTTTGGCATCGGATTTGTTATAACATCTATTTGTTCTTTCTCCTTGCAACTTTCTTACTCTTTTTGTCTTACTTTTTTTTTTCTCTTTTTCAGTATGATATGTATGCATATATAAACAATCTTTTTTCACAGGTCACTTTGTGTGCATTTCATGGGTAGTATTTTATAACTGTTATTGTATGTGGTAATGCATGTAAATTGGTACCTCTTTTTTGTGTTGTCTCTCTTCTGTTTTCTTACAGATGGCGGTCGACAAGTGTTTTTCATGGTGAAGAAGAGTTGTGCATGTGAATTGGTATGGTGGTCGCAGTTGCGCGTATTTGTGTTTTCACATTCACTGTGCAGATTTTGCGCACTAACTGTTAAAGAAAATAAATCTGGAGAGGAATAGGGTGGCTATTGGGGAGGAGGAGGCCACAGTACAGGGTGGGCCATTTATATGGATACAGCTAAATTTGGCTATTTATATAGGTACATAATTGTATGTGAATGGTGAAATTAACAAACAAAACCACCACTATTGGTCTGACACTAACCCACATTGGATAGATCCCTCCAAGACTGTTGGAACAAAAAAATTGGTGGTATGATGTTGTATATGGGGTGTATACATAGATCAGGTGTATCCATATAAATGGCCCACCCTGTAGTATCCTTTAGTTTTGCAATGTGTAATATTTTATATCTTACATTGTATGTGTAAATGCATGTATGTTGTTTTCTCTTTTTCTGTGTTGTCTCTCTTTTGTCTTCCAGATGGAGCTCGAGAAATATTTTTTATGTTGATGAAGAGTTGGACATGGGATTTGTTATCACATACCATGTGTTTGCTCTGTCTCCTTGCAACTTTCTTGCACTTTTTGTTTGTTTTTTATTCTCTTTTCCAGTATAATAAGTATGCATATATGAACTTTTTTTTTTTTACAGGTCACTGTGTGCATTTCATGTGTAGTATTTTATATCTGTTATTGTATGTGTTAATGCATGTAAGTTGGTATATGGTTTTTTTTGTATTGTCTGTCTTCTGTTTTCTTTCAGATGGCGGTCGACAAGTATTTTTCATGCTGAAGAGGAGTTTGGCATCGGATTTGTTATAACATCTATTTGTTCTTTCTCCTTGCAACTTTCTTACTCTTTTTGTCTTACTTTTTTTTTCTCTTTCTCAGTATGATATGTATGCATATATAAACAATCTTTTTTCACAGGTCACTTTGTGTGCATTTCATGGGTAATATTTTATAACTGTTATTGTATGTGGTAATGCATGTAAATTGGTACCTCTTTTTTGTGTTGTCTCTCTTCTGTTTTCTTACAGATGGCGGTCGACAAGTGTTTTTCATGGTGAAGAGGAGTTTGGCATCGGATTTGTTATAACATCTATTTGTTCTTTTTCCTTGCAACTTTCTTACTCTTTTTGTCTTACTTTTTTTTCTCTTTTTCAGTATGATATGTATGCATATATAAACAATCTTTTTTCACAGGTCACTTTGTGTGCAATTCATGGGTAGTATTTTATATCTGTTATGGTATGTGGTAATGCATGTAAATTGGTACCTCTTTTTTTGTGTTGTCACTCTTCTGTTTTCTTACAGATGGCGGTCGACAAGTGTTTTTCATGGTGAAGAAGAGTTGTGCATGTGAATTGCTATGGTGGTCGCAGTTGCGCGTATTTGTGTTTTCACATTCACTGTGCAGATTTTGCACACTAACTGTTAAAGAAAATAAATCTGGAGAGGAATAGGGTGGCTATTGGGGAGGAGGAGGCCACAGTACAGGGTGGGCCATTTATATGGATACACCTTAATTTGGCTATTTATATGGGTACATAATTGTATGTGAATGGTGAAATTAACAAACAAAATCACCACTATTGGTCTGACACTAACCCACATTGGATAGATCCCTCCAAGACTGTTGGAACAAAAAAATTGGTGGTATGATGTTGTATCTGGGGTGTATTCATAGATCAGGTGTATCCATATAAATAGCCCACCCTGTAGTATCCTTTAGTTTTGCAATGTGTAATATTTTATATCTTACATTGTATGTGTAAATGCATGTATGTTGTTTTCTCTTTTTCTGTGCTGTCTCTCTTTTGTCTTCCAGATGGAGCTCGAGAAATATTTTTTATGTTGATGAAGAGTTGGGCATGGGATTTGTTATCACATACCATGTGTTTGCTCTGTCTCCTTGCAACTTTCTTGCACTTTTTGTTTGTTTTTTATTCTCTTTTCCAGTATAATAAGTATGCATATATGAACTTTTTTTTTTTTACAGGTCACTGTGTGCATTTCATGTGTAGTATTTTATATCTGTTATTGTATGTGTTAATGCATGTAAGTTGGTATATGGTTTTTTTTGTATTGTCTGTCTTCTGTTTTCTTTCAGATGGCGGTCGACAAGTATTTTTCATGCTGAAGAGGAGTTTGGCATCGGATTTGTTATAACATCTATTTGTTCTTTCTCCTTGCAACTTTCTTACTCTTTTTGTCTTACTTTTTTTTTCTCTTTCTCAGTATGATATGTATGCATATATAAACAATCTTTTTTCACAGGTCACTTTGTGTGCATTTCATGGGTAATATTTTATAACTGTTATTGTATGTGGTAATGCATGTAAATTGGTACCTCTTTTTTGTGTTGTCTCTCTTCTGTTTTCTTACAGATGGCGGTCGACAAGTGTTTTTCATGGTGAAGAGGAGTTTGGCATCGGATTTGTTATAACATCTATTTGTTCTTTTTCCTTGCAACTTTCTTACTCTTTTTGTCTTACTTTTTTTTCTCTTTTTCAGTATGATATGTATGCATATATAAACAATCTTTTTTCACAGGTCACTTTGTGTGCAATTCATGGGTAGTATTTTATATCTGTTATGGTATGTGGTAATGCATGTAAATTGGTACCTCTTTTTTTGTGTTGTCACTCTTCTGTTTTCTTACAGATGGCGGTCGACAAGTGTTTTTCATGGTGAAGAAGAGTTGTGCATGTGAATTGCTATGGTGGTCGCAGTTGCGCGTATTTGTGTTTTCACATTCACTGTGCAGATTTTGCACACTAACTGTTAAAGAAAATAAATCTGGAGAGGAATAGGGTGGCTATTGGGGAGGAGGAGGCCACAGTACAGGGTGGGCCATTTATATGGATACACCTTAATTTGGCTATTTATATGGGTACATAATTGTATGTGAATGGTGAAATTAACAAACAAAATCACCACTATTGGTCTGACACTAACCCACATTGGATAGATCCCTCCAAGACTGTTGGAACAAAAAAATTGGTGGTATGATGTTGTATCTGGGGTGTATACATAGATCAGGTGTATCCATATAAATAGCCCACCCTGTAGTATCCTTTAGTTTTGCAATGTGTAATATTTTATATCTTACATTGTATGTGTAAATGCATGTATGTTGTTTTCTCTTTTTCTGTGCTGTCTCTCTTTTGTCTTCCAGATGGAGCTCGAGAAATATTTTTTATGTTGATGAAGAGTTGGGCATGGGATTTGTTATCACATACCATGTGTTTGCTCTGTCTCCTTGCAACTTTCTTGCACTTTTTGTTTGTTTTTTATTCTCTTTTCCAGTATAATAAGTATGCATATATGAACTTTTTTTTTTTTACAGGTCACTGTGTGCATTTCATGTGTAGTATTTTATATCTGTTATTGTATGTGTTAATGCATGTAAGTTGGTATATGTTATTTTTTTGTATTGTCTCTCTTCTGTTTTCTTTCAGATGGCGGTCGACAAGTATTTTTCATGCTGAAGAGGAGTTTGGCATCGGATTTGTTATAACATCTATTTGTTCTTTCTCCTTGCAACTTTCTTACTCTTTTTGTCTTACTTTTTTTTTCTCTTTTTCAGTATGATATGTATGCATATATAAACAATCTTTTTTCACAGGTCACTTTGTGTGCATTTCATGGGTAGTATTTTATAACTGTTATTGTATGTGGTAATGCATGTAAATTGGTACCTCTTTTTTGTGTTGTCTCTCTTCTGTTTTCTTACAGATGGCGGTCGACAAGTGTTTTTCATGGTGAAGAAGAGTTGTGCATGTGAATTGGTATGGTGGTCGCAGTTGCGCGTATTTGTGTTTTCACATTCACTGTGCAGATTTTGCGCACTAACTGTTAAAGAAAATAAATCTGGAGAGGAATAGGGTGGCTATTGGGGAGGAGGAGGCCACAGTACAGGGTGGGCCATTTATATGGATACAGCTAAATTTGGCTATTTATATAGGTACATAATTGTATGTGAATGGTGAAATTAACAAACAAAACCACCACTATTGGTCTGACACTAACCCACATTGGATAGATCCCTCCAAGACTGTTGGAACAAAAAAATTGGTGGTATGATGTTGTATCTGGGGTGTATACATAGATCAGGTGTATCCATATAAATAGCCCACCCTGTAGTATCCTTTAGTTTTGCAATGTGTAATATTGTATATCTTACATTGTATGTGTAAATGCATGTATGTTGTTTTCTCTTTTTCTGTGTTGTCTCTCTTTTGTCTTCCAGATGGAGCTCGAGAAATATTCTTTATGTTGATGAAGAGTTGGACATGGGATTTGTTATCACATACCATGTGTTTGCTCTGTCTCCTTGCAACTTTCTTGCACTTTTTGTTTGTTTTTTATTCTCTTTTCCAGTATAATAAGTATGCATATATGAACTTTTTTTTTTTTACAGGTCACTGTGTGCATTTCATGTGTAGTATTTTATATCTGTTATTGTATGTGTTAATGCATGTAAGTTGGTATATGTTTTTTTTTGTATTGTCTGTCTTCTGTTTTCTTTCAGATGGCGGTCGACAAGTATTTTTCATGCTGAAGAGGAGTTTGGCATCGGATTTGTTATAACATCTATTTGTTCTTTCTCCTTGCAACTTTCTTACTCTTTTTGTCTTACTTTTTTTTTTCTCTTTCTCAGTATGATATGTATGCATATATAAACAATCTTTTTTCACAGGTCACTTTGTGTGCATTTCATGGGTAATATTTTATAACTGTTATTGTATGTGGTAATGCATGTAAATTGGTACCTCTTTTTTGTGTTGTCTCTCTTCTGTTTTCTTACAGATGGCGGTCGACAAGTGTTTTTCATGGTGAAGAGGAGTTTGGCATCGGATTTGTTATAACATCTATTTGTTCTTTTTCCTTGCAACTTTCTTACTCTTTTTGTCTTACTTTTTTTTCTCTTTTTCAGTATGATATGTATGCATATATAAACAATCTTTTTTCACAGGTCACTTTGTGTGCAATTCATGGGTAGTATTTTATATCTGTTATGGTATGTGGTAATGCATGTAAATTGGTACCTCTTTTTTTGTGTTGTCACTCTTCTGTTTTCTTACAGATGGCGGTCGACAAGTGTTTTTCATGGTGAAGAAGAGTTGTGCATGTGAATTGGTATGGTGGTCGCAGTTGCGCGTATTTGTGTTTTCACATTCACTGTGCAGATTTTGCACACTAACTGTTAAAGAAAATAAATCTGGAGAGGAATAGGGTGGCTATTGGGGAGGAGGAGGCCACAGTACAGGGTGGGCCATTTATATGGATACAGCTAAATTTGGCTATTTATATAGGTACATAATTGTATGTGAATGGTGAAATTAACAAACAAAACCACCACTATTGGTCTGACACTAATCCACATTGGATAGATCCCTCCAAGACTGTTGGAACAAAAAAATTGGTGGTATGATGTTGTATCTGGGGTGTATACATAGATCAGGTGTATCTATATAAATGGCCCACCCTGTAGTATCCTTTAGTTTTGCAATGTGTAATATTTTATATCTTACATTGTATGTGTAAATGCATGTATGTTGTTTTCTCTTTTCCTGTGTTGTCTCTCTTTTGTCTTCCAGATGGAGCTTGAGAAATATTTTTTATGTTGATGAAGAGTTGGACATGGGATTTGTTATCACATACCATGTGTTTGCTCTGTCTCCTTGCAACTTTCTTGCACTTTTTGTTTGTTTTTTATTCTCTTTTCCAGTATAATAAGTATGCATATATGAACTTTTTTTTTTTTACAGGTCACTGTGTGCATTTCATGTGTAGTATTTTATATCTGTTATTGTATGTGTTAATGCATGTAAGTTGGTATATGTTTTTTTTTTTGTATTGTCTCTCTTCTGTTTTCTTTCAGATGGCGGTCGACAAGTATTTTTCATGCTGAAGAGGAGTTTGGCATCGGATTTGTTATAACATCTATTTGTTCTTTCTCCTTGCAACTTTCTTACTCTTTTTGTCTTACTTTTTTTTTCTCTTTTTCAGTATGATATGTATGCATATATAAACAATCTTTTTTCACAGGTCACTTTGTGTGCATTTCATGGGTAGTATTTTATAACTGTTATTGTATGTGGTAATGCATGTAAATTGGTACCTCTTTTTTTGTGTTGTCTCTCTTCTGTTTTCTTACAGATGGCGGTCGACAAGTGTTTTTCATGGTGAAGAGGAGTTTGGCATCGGATTTGTTATAACATCTATTTGTTCTTTTTCCTTGCAACTTTCTTACTCTTTTTGTCTTACTTTTTTTTTCTCTTTTTCAGTATGATATGTATGCATATATAAACAATCTTTTTTCACAGGTCACTTTGTGTGCATTTCATGGGTAGTATTTTATATCTGTTATGGTATGTGGTAGGTATGTGGTAATGCATGTAAATTGGTACCTCTTTTTTTGTGTTGTCACTCTTCTGTTTTCTTACAGATGGCGGTCGACAAGTGTTTTTCATGGTGAAGAAGAGTTGTGCATGTGAATTGCTATGGTGGTCACAGTTGCGCGTATTTGTGTTTTCACATTCACTGTGCAGATTTTGCACACTAACTGTTAAAGAAAATAAATCTGGAGAGGAATAGGGTGGCTATTGGGGAGGAGGAGGCCACAGTACAGGGGTGGCCATTTATATGGATACAGCTAAATTTGGCTATTTATATAGGTACATAATTGTATGTGAATGGTGAAATTAACAAACAAAACCACCACTATTGGTCTGACACTAACCCACATTGGATAGATCCCTCCAAGACTGCTGGAACAAAAAAATTGGTGGTATGATGTTGTATATGGGGTGTATACATAGATCAGGTGTATCTATATAAATGGCCCACCCTGTAGTATCCTTTAGTTTTGCAATGTGTAATATTTTATATCTTACATTGTATGTGTAAATGCATGTATGTTGTTTTCTCTTTTCCTGTGTTGTCTCTCTTTTGTCTTCCAGATGGAGCTTGAGAAATATTTTTTATGTTCATGAAGAGTTGGACATGGGATTTGTTATCACATACCATGTGTTTGCTCTGTCTCCTTGCAACTTTCTTGCACTTTTTGTTTGTTTTTTATTCTCTTTTCCAGTATAATAAGTATGCATATATGAACTTTTTTTTTCACAGGTCACTGTGTGCATTTCATGTGTAGTATTTTATATCTGTGATTGTATGTGTTAATGCATGTAAGTTGGTATATGTTTTTTTTTTTTTGTGTTGTCTCTCTTCTGTTTTCTTTCAGATGGCGGTCGACAAGTATTTTTCATGCTGAAGAGGAGTTTGGCATCGGATTTGTTATAACATCTATTTGTTCTTTCTCCTTGCAACTTTCTTACTCTTTTTGTCTTACTTTTTTTCTCTTTTTCTGTATGATATGTATGCATATATAAACAATCTTTTTTCACAGGTCACTTTGTGTGCATTTCATGGGTAGTATTTTATATCTGTTATGGTATGTGGTAATGCATGTAAATTGGTACCTCTTTTTTTGTGTTGTCACTCTTCTGTTTTCTTACAGATGGCGGTCGACAAGTGTTTTTCATGGTGAAGAAGAGTTGTGCATGTGAATTGGTATGGTGGTCGCAGTTGCGCGTATTTGTGAAGAACTTTTTTTTTTTTACAGGTCACTGTGTGCATTTCATGTGTAGTATTTTATATCTGTTATTGTATGTGTTAATGCATGTAAGTTGGTATATGTTATTTTTTTGTATTGTCTCTCTTCTGTTTTCTTTCAGATGGCGGTCGACAAGTATTTTTCATGCTGAAGAGGAGTTTGGCATCGGATTTGTTATAACATCTATTTGTTCTTTCTCCTTGCAACTTTCTTACTCTTTTTGTCTTACTTTTTTTTTTCTCTTTTTCAGTATGATATTTATGCATATATAAACAATCTTTTTTCACAGGTCACTTTGTGTGCATTTCATGGGTAGTATTTTATAACTGTTATTGTATGTGGTAATGCATGTAAATTGGTACCTCTTTTTTGTGTTGTCTCTCTTCTGTTTTCTTACAGATGGCGGTCGACAAGTGTTTTTCATGGTGAAGAAGAGTTGTGCATGTGAATTGGTATGGTGGTCGCAGTTGCGCGTATTTGTGTTTTCACATTCACTGTGCAGATTTTGCGCACTAACTGTTAAAGAAAATAAATCTGGAGAGGAATAGGGTGGCTATTGGGGAGGAGGAGGCCACAGTACAGGGTGGGCCATTTATATGGATACAGCTAAATTTGGCTATTTATATAGGTACATAATTGTATGTGAATGGTGAAATTAACAAACAAAACCACCACTATTGGTCTGACACTAACCCACATTGGATAGATCCCTCCAAGACTGTTGGAACAAAAAAATTGGTGGTATGATGTTGTATATGGGGTGTATACATAGATCAGGTGTATCTATATAAATGGCCCACCCTGTAGTATCCTTTAGTTTTGCAATGTGTAATATTTTATATCTTACATTGTATGTGTAAATGCATGTATGTTGTTTTCTCATTTTCTGTGTTGTCTCTTTTTTGTCTTCCAGATGGAGCTTGAGAAATATTTTTTATGTTGATGAAGAGTTGGACATGGGATTTGTTATCACATACCATGTGTTTGCTCTGTCTCCTTGCAACTTTCTTGCACTTTTTGTTTGTTTTTTATTCTCTTTTCCAGTATAATAAGTATGCATATATGAACTTTTTTTTTTTTTACAGGTCACTGTGTGCATTTCATGTGTAGTATTTTATATCTGTTATTGTATGTGTTAATGCATGTAAGTTAGTATATGGGTTTTTTCTGTATTGTCTCTCTTCTGTTTTCTTTCAGATGGCGGTCGACAAGTATTTTTCATGTTGAAGAGGAGTTGGCATCGGATTTGTTACAACATCTATTTGTTCTTTCTCCTTGCAACTTTCTTACTCTTTTTGTCTTACTTTTTTTTTCTCTTTTTCAGTATGATATGTATGCATATATAAACAATCTTTTTTCACAGGTCACTTTGTGTGCATTTCATGGGTAGTATTTTATATCTGTTATGCTATGTGGTAATGCATGTAAATTGGTACCTCTTTTTTTGTGTTATCACTCTTCTGTTTTCTTACAGATGGCGGTCAACAAGTGTTTTTCATGGTGAAGAAGAGTTGTGCATGTGAATTGGTATGGCAGTCGCAGTTGCGCGTATTTGTGTCTTCACATTCACTGTGCAGATTTTGCACACTAACTGTTAAAGAAAATAAATCTGGAGAGGAATAGGGTGGCTATTGGGGAGGAGGAGGCCACAGTACAGGGTGGGCCATTTATATGGATACACCTTAACTTGGCTATTTATATGGGTACATAATTGTATGTGAATGGTAAAATTAACAAAAAAATCACCACTATTGGTCTGACACTAACCCACATTGGATAGATCCCTCCAAGACTGTTGGAACAAAAAAATTGGTGGTATGATGTTGTATCTGGGGTGTATACATAGATCAGGTGTATCCATATAAATAGCCCACCCTGTAGTATCCTTTAGTTTTGCAATGTGTAATATTTTATATCTTACATTGTATGTGTAAATGCATGTATGTTGTTTTCTCTTTTTCTGTGCTGTCTCTTTTTTGTCTTCCAGATGGAGCTCGAGAAATATTTTTTATGTTGATGAAGAGTTGGGCATGGGATTTGTTATCACATACCATGTGTTTGCTCTGTCTCCTTGCAACTTTCTTGCACTTTTTGTTTGTTTTTTATTCTCTTTTCCAGTATAATAAGTATGCATATATGAACTTTTTTTTTTTTACAGGTCACTGTGTGCATTTCATGTGTAGTATTTTATATCTGTTATTGTATGTGTTAATGCATGTAAGTTGGTATATGTTATTTTTTTGTATTGTCTCTCTTCTGTTTTCTTTCAGATGGCGGTCGACAAGTATTTTTCATGCTGAAGAGGAGTTTGGCATCGGATTTGTTATAACATCTATTTGTTCTTTCTCCTTGCAACTTTCTTACTCTTTTTGTCTTACTTTTTTTTTTCTCTTTTTCAGTATGATATGTATGCATATATAAACAATCTTTTTTCACAGGTCACTTTGTGTGCATTTCATGGGTAGTATTTTATAACTGTTATTGTATGTGGTAATGCATGTAAATTGGTACCTCTTTTTTGTGTTGTCTCTCTTCTGTTTTCTTACAGATGGCGGTCGACAAGTGTTTTTCATGGTGAAGAAGAGTTGTGCATGTGAATTGGTATGGTGGTCGCAGTTGCGCGTATTTGTGTTTTCACATTCACTGTGCAGATTTTGCGCACTAACTGTTAAAGAAAATAAATCTGGAGAGGAATAGGGTGGCTATTGGGGAGGAGGAGGCCACAGTACAGGGTGGGCCATTTATATGGATACAGCTAAATTTGGCTATTTATATAGGTACATAATTGTATGTGAATGGTGAAATTAACAAACAAAACCACCACTATTGGTCTGACACTAACCCACATTGGATAGATCCCTCCAAGACTGTTGGAACAAAAAAATTGGTGGTATGATGTTGTATATGGGGTGTATACATAGATCAGGTGTATCCATATAAATGGCCCACCCTGTAGTATCCTTTAGTTTTGCAATGTGTAATATTTTATATCTTACATTGTATGTGTAAATGCATGTATGTTGTTTTCTCTTTTTCTGTGTTGTCTCTCTTTTGTCTTCCAGATGGAGCTCGAGAAATATTTTTTATGTTGATGAAGAGTTGGACATGGGATTTGTTATCACATACCATGTGTTTGCTCTGTCTCCTTGCAACTTTCTTGCACTTTTTGTTTGTTTTTTATTCTCTTTTCCAGTATAATAAGTATGCATATATGAACTTTTTTTTTTTTACAGGTCACTGTGTGCATTTCATGTGTAGTATTTTATATCTGTTATTGTATGTGTTAATGCATGTAAGTTGGTATATGGTTTTTTTTGTATTGTCTGTCTTCTGTTTTCTTTCAGATGGCGGTCGACAAGTATTTTTCATGCTGAAGAGGAGTTTGGCATCGGATTTGTTATAACATCTATTTGTTCTTTCTCCTTGCAACTTTCTTACTCTTTTTGTCTTACTTTTTTTTTCTCTTTCTCAGTATGATATGTATGCATATATAAACAATCTTTTTTCACAGGTCACTTTGTGTGCATTTCATGGGTAATATTTTATAACTGTTATTGTATGTGGTAATGCATGTAAATTGGTACCTCTTTTTTGTGTTGTCTCTCTTCTGTTTTCTTACAGATGGCGGTCGACAAGTGTTTTTCATGGTGAAGAGGAGTTTGGCATCGGATTTGTTATAACATCTATTTGTTCTTTTTCCTTGCAACTTTCTTACTCTTTTTGTCTTACTTTTTTTTCTCTTTTTCAGTATGATATGTATGCATATATAAACAATCTTTTTTCACAGGTCACTTTGTGTGCAATTCATGGGTAGTATTTTATATCTGTTATGGTATGTGGTAATGCATGTAAATTGGTACCTCTTTTTTTGTGTTGTCACTCTTCTGTTTTCTTACAGATGGCGGTCGACAAGTGTTTTTCATGGTGAAGAAGAGTTGTGCATGTGAATTGCTATGGTGGTCGCAGTTGCGCGTATTTGTGTTTTCACATTCACTGTGCAGATTTTGCACACTAACTGTTAAAGAAAATAAATCTGGAGAGGAATAGGGTGGCTATTGGGGAGGAGGAGGCCACAGTACAGGGTGGGCCATTTATATGGATACACCTTAATTTGGCTATTTATATGGGTACATAATTGTATGTGAATGGTGAAATTAACAAACAAAATCACCACTATTGGTCTGACACTAACCCACATTGGATAGATCCCTCCAAGACTGTTGGAACAAAAAAATTGGTGGTATGATGTTGTATCTGGGGTGTATACATAGATCAGGTGTATCCATATAAATAGCCCACCCTGTAGTATCCTTTAGTTTTGCAATGTGTAATATTTTATATCTTACATTGTATGTGTAAATGCATGTATGTTGTTTTCTCTTTTTCTGTGCTGTCTCTCTTTTGTCTTCCAGATGGAGCTCGAGAAATATTTTTTATGTTGATGAAGAGTTGGGCATGGGATTTGTTATCACATACCATGTGTTTGCTCTGTCTCCTTGCAACTTTCTTGCACTTTTTGTTTGTTTTTTATTCTCTTTTCCAGTATAATAAGTATGCATATATGAACTTTTTTTTTTTTACAGGTCACTGTGTGCATTTCATGTGTAGTATTTTATATCTGTTATTGTATGTGTTAATGCATGTAAGTTGGTATATGTTATTTTTTTGTATTGTCTCTCTTCTGTTTTCTTTCAGATGGCGGTCGACAAGTATTTTTCATGCTGAAGAGGAGTTTGGCATCGGATTTGTTATAACATCTATTTGTTCTTTCTCCTTGCAACTTTCTTACTCTTTTTGTCTTACTTTTTTTTTCTCTTTTTCAGTATGATATGTATGCATATATAAACAATCTTTTTTCACAGGTCACTTTGTGTGCATTTCATGGGTAGTATTTTATAACTGTTATTGTATGTGGTAATGCATGTAAATTGGTACCTCTTTTTTGTGTTGTCTCTCTTCTGTTTTCTTACAGATGGCGGTCGACAAGTGTTTTTCATGGTGAAGAAGAGTTGTGCATGTGAATTGGTATGGTGGTCGCAGTTGCGCGTATTTGTGTTTTCACATTCACTGTGCAGATTTTGCGCACTAACTGTTAAAGAAAATAAATCTGGAGAGGAATAGGGTGGCTATTGGGGAGGAGGAGGCCACAGTACAGGGTGGGCCATTTATATGGATACAGCTAAATTTGGCTATTTATATAGGTACATAATTGTATGTGAATGGTGAAATTAACAAACAAAACCACCACTATTGGTCTGACACTAACCCACATTGGATAGATCCCTCCAAGACTGTTGGAACAAAAAAATTGGTGGTATGATGTTGTATCTGGGGTGTATACATAGATCAGGTGTATCCATATAAATAGCCCACCCTGTAGTATCCTTTAGTTTTGCAATGTGTAATATTGTATATCTTACATTGTATGTGTAAATGCATGTATGTTGTTTTCTCTTTTTCTGTGTTGTCTCTCTTTTGTCTTCCAGATGGAGCTCGAGAAATATTCTTTATGTTGATGAAGAGTTGGACATGGGATTTGTTATCACATACCATGTGTTTGCTCTGTCTCCTTGCAACTTTCTTGCACTTTTTGTTTGTTTTTTATTCTCTTTTCCAGTATAATAAGTATGCATATATGAACTTTTTTTTTTTTACAGGTCACTGTGTGCATTTCATGTGTAGTATTTTATATCTGTTATTGTATGTGTTAATGCATGTAAGTTGGTATATGTTTTTTTTTGTATTGTCTGTCTTCTGTTTTCTTTCAGATGGCGGTCGACAAGTATTTTTCATGCTGAAGAGGAGTTTGGCATCGGATTTGTTATAACATCTATTTGTTCTTTCTCCTTGCAACTTTCTTACTCTTTTTGTCTTACTTTTTTTTTCTCTTTCTCAGTATGATATGTATGCATATATAAACAATCTTTTTTCACAGGTCACTTTGTGTGCATTTCATGGGTAATATTTTATAACTGTTATTGTATGTGGTAATGCATGTAAATTGGTACCTCTTTTTTGTGTTGTCTCTCTTCTGTTTTCTTACAGATGGCGGTCGACAAGTGTTTTTCATGGTGAAGAGGAGTTTGGCATCGGATTTGTTATAACATCTATTTGTTCTTTTTCCTTGCAACTTTCTTACTCTTTTTGTCTTACTTTTTTTTCTCTTTTTCAGTATGATATGTATGCATATATAAACAATCTTTTTTCACAGGTCACTTTGTGTGCAATTCATGGGTAGTATTTTATATCTGTTATGGTATGTGGTAATGCATGTAAATTGGTACCTCTTTTTTTGTGTTGTCACTCTTCTGTTTTCTTACAGATGGCGGTCGACAAGTGTTTTTCATGGTGAAGAAGAGTTGTGCATGTGAATTGGTATGGTGGTCGCAGTTGCGCGTATTTGTGTTTTCACATTCACTGTGCAGATTTTGCACACTAACTGTTAAAGAAAATAAATCTGGAGAGGAATAGGGTGGCTATTGGGGAGGAGGAGGCCACAGTACAGGGTGGGCCATTTATATGGATACAGCTAAATTTGGCTATTTATATAGGTACATAATTGTATGTGAATGGTGAAATTAACAAACAAAACCACCACTATTGGTCTGACACTAATCCACATTGGATAGATCCCTCCAAGACTGTTGGAACAAAAAAATTGGTGGTATGATGTTGTATCTGGGGTGTATACATAGATCAGGTGTATCTATATAAATGGCCCACCCTGTAGTATCCTTTAGTTTTGCAATGTGTAATATTTTATATCTTACATTGTATGTGTAAATGCATGTATGTTGTTTTCTCTTTTCCTGTGTTGTCTCTCTTTTGTCTTCCAGATGGAGCTTGAGAAATATTTTTTATGTTGATGAAGAGTTGGACATGGGATTTGTTATCACATACCATGTGTTTGCTCTGTCTCCTTGCAACTTTCTTGCACTTTTTGTTTGTTTTTTATTCTCTTTTCCAGTATAATAAGTATGCATATATGAACTTTTTTTTTTTTACAGGTCACTGTGTGCATTTCATGTGTAGTATTTTATATCTGTTATTGTATGTGTTAATGCATGTAAGTTGGTATATGTTTTTTTTTTTGTATTGTCTCTCTTCTGTTTTCTTTCAGATGGCGGTCGACAAGTATTTTTCATGCTGAAGAGGAGTTTGGCATCGGATTTGTTATAACATCTATTTGTTCTTTCTCCTTGCAACTTTCTTACTCTTTTTGTCTTACTTTTTTTTTCTCTTTCTCAGTATGATATGTATGCATATATAAACAATCTTTTTTCACAGGTCACTTTGTGTGCATTTCATGGGTAATATTTTATAACTGTTATTGTATGTGGTAATGCATGTAAATTGGTACCTCTTTTTTGTGTTGTCTCTCTTCTGTTTTCTTACAGATGGCGGTCGACAAGTGTTTTTCATGGTGAAGAGGAGTTTGGCATCGGATTTGTTATAACATCTATTTGTTCTTTTTCCTTGCAACTTTCTTACTCTTTTTGTCTTACTTTTTTTTCTCTTTTTCAGTATGATATGTATGCATATATAAACAATCTTTTTTCACAGGTCACTTTGTGTGCAATTCATGGGTAGTATTTTATATCTGTTATGGTATGTGGTAATGCATGTAAATTGGTACCTCTTTTTTTGTGTTGTCACTCTTCTGTTTTCTTACAGATGGCGGTCAACAAGTTTTTTTCATGGTGAAGAAGAGTTGTGCATGTGAATTGGTATGGTGGTCGCAGTTGCGCGTATTTGTGTTTTCACATTCACTGTGCAGATTTTGCACACTAACTGTTAAAGAAAATAAATCTGGAGAGGAATAGGGTGGCTATTGGGGAGGAGGAGGCCACAGTACAGGGTGGGCCATTTATATGGATACAGCTAAATTTGGCTATTTATATAGGTACATAATTGTATGTGAATGGTGAAATTAACAAACAAAACCACCACTATTGGTCTGACACTAACCCACATTGGATAGATCCCTCCAAGACTGTTGGAACAAAAAAATTGGTGGTATGATGTTGTATATGGGGTGTATACATAGATCAGGTGTATCTATATAAATGGCCCACCCTGTAGTATCCTTTAGTTTTGCAATGTGTAATATTTTATATCTTACATTGTATGTGTAAATGCATGTATGTTGTTTTCTCATTTTCTGTGTTGTCTCTTTTTTGTCTTCCAGATGGAGCTCGAGAAATATTTTTTATGTTGATGAAGAGTTGGACATGGGATTTGTTATCACATACCATGTGTTTGCTCTGTCTCCTTGCAACTTTCTTGCACTTTTTGTTTGTTTTTTATTCTCTTTTCCAGTATAATAAGTATGCATATATGAACTTTTTTTTTTTTACAGGTCACTGTGTGCATTTCATGTGTAGTATTTTATATCTGTTATTGTATGTGTTAATGCATGTAAGTTAGTATATGGGTTTTTTCTGTATTGTCTCTCTTCTGTTTTCTTTCAGATGGCGGTCGACAAGTATTTTTCATGTTGAAGAGGAGTTGGCATCGGATTTGTTACAACATCTATTTGTTCTTTCTCCTTGCAACTTTCTTACTCTTTTTGTCTTACTTTTTTTCTCTTTTTCAGTATGATATGTATGCATATATAAACAATCTTTTTTCACAGGTCACTTTGTGTGCATTTCATGGGTAGTATTTTATATCTGTTATGGTATGTGGTAATGCATGTAAATTGGTACCTCTTTTTTTGTGTTATCACTCTTCTGTTTTCTTACAGATGGCGGTCAACAAGTGTTTTTCATGGTGAAGAAGAGTTGTGCATGTGAATTGGTATGGCAGTCGCAGTTGCACGTATTTGTGTCTTCACATTCACTGTGCAGATTTTGCACACTAACTGTTAAAGAAAATAAATCTGGAGAGGAATAGGGTGGCTATTGGGGAGGAGGAGGCCACAGTACAGGGTGGGCCATTTATATGGATACACCTTAATTTGGCTATTTATATGGGTACATAATTGTATGTGAATGGTGAAATTAACAAAAAAATCACCACTATTGGTCTGACACTAACCCACATTGGATAGATCCCTCCAAGACTGTTGGAACAAAAAAATTGGTGGTATGATGTTGTATCTGGGGTGTATACATAGATCAGGTGTATCCATATAAATAGCCCACCCTGTAGTATCCTTTAGTTTTGCAATGTGTAATATTTTATATCTTACATTGTATGTGTAAATGCATGTATGTTGTTTTCTCTTTTTCTGTGCTGTCTCTTTTTTGTCTTCCAGATGGAGCTCGAGAAATATTTTTTATGTTGATGAAGAGTTGGGCATGGGATTTGTTATCACATACCATGTGTTTGCTCTGTCTCCTTGCAACTTTCTTGCACTTTTTGTTTGTTTTTTATTCTCTTTTCCAGTATAATAAGTATGCATATATGAACTTTTTTTTTTTTACAGGTCACTGTGTGCATTTCATGTGTAGTATTTTATATCTGTTATTGTATGTGTTAATGCATGTAAGTTGGTATATGTTATTTTTTTGTATTGTCTCTCTTCTGTTTTCTTTCAGATGGCGGTCGACAAGTATTTTTCATGCTGAAGAGGAGTTTGGCATCGGATTTGTTATAACATCTATTTGTTCTTTCTCCTTGCAACTTTCTTACTCTTTTTGTCTTACTTTTTTTTTTCTCTTTTTCAGTATGATATTTATGCATATATAAACAATCTTTTTTCACAGGTCACTTTGTGTGCATTTCATGGGTAGTATTTTATAACTGTTATTGTATGTGGTAATGCATGTAAATTGGTACCTCTTTTTTGTGTTGTCTCTCTTCTGTTTTCTTACAGATGGCGGTCGACAAGTGTTTTTCATGGTGAAGAAGAGTTGTGCATGTGAATTGGTATGGTGGTCGCAGTTGCGCGTATTTGTGTTTTCACATTCACTGTGCAGATTTTGCGCACTAACTGTTAAAGAAAATAAATCTGGAGAGGAATAGGGTGGCTATTGGGGAGGAGGAGGCCACAGTACAGGGTGGGCCATTTATATGGATACAGCTAAATTTGGCTATTTATATAGGTACATAATTGTATGTGAATGGTGAAATTAACAAACAAAACCACCACTATTGGTCTGACACTAACCCACATTGGATAGATCCCTCCAAGACTGCTGGAACAAAAAAATTGGTGGTATGATGTTGTATATGGGGTGTATACATAGATCAGGTGTATCCATATAAATGGCCCACCCTGTAGTATCCTTTAGTTTTGCAATGTGTAATATTTTATATCTTACATTGTATGTGTAAATGCATGTATGTTGTTTTCTCTTTTCCTGTGTTGTCTCTCTTTTGTCTTCCAGATGGAGCTCGAGAAATATTTTTTATGTTCATGAAGAGTTGGACATGGGATTTGTTATCACATACCATGTGTTTGCTCTGTCTCCTTACAACTTTCTTGCACTTTTTGTTTGTTTTTTATTCTCTTTTCCAGTATAATAAGTATGCATATATGAACTTTTTTTTTTTTACAGGTCACTGTGTGCATTTCATGTGTAGTATTTTATATCTGTTATTGTATGTGTTAATGCATGTAAGTTGGTATATGTTATTTTTTTGTATTGTCTCTCTTCTGTTTTCTTTCAGATGGCGGTCGACAAGTATTTTTCATGCTGAAGAGGAGTTTGGCATCGGATTTGTTATAACATCTATTTGTTCTTTCTCCTTGCAACTTTCTTACTCTTTTTGTCTTACTTTTTTTTTCTCTTTTTCAGTATGATATGTATGCATATATAAACAATCTTTTTTCACAGGTCACTTTGTGTGCATTTCATGGGTAGTATTTTATAACTGTTATTGTATGTGGTAATGCATGTAAATTGGTACCTCTTTTTTGTGTTGTCTCTCTTCTGTTTTCTTACAGATGGCGGTCGACAAGTGTTTTTCATGGTGAAGAGGAGTTTGGCATCGGATTTGTTATAACATCTATTTGTTCTTTTTCCTTGCAACTTTCTTACTCTTTTTGTCTTACTTTTTTTTCTCTTTTTCAGTATGATATGTATGCATATATAAACAATCTTTTTTCACAGGTCACTTTGTGTGCAATTCATGGGTAGTATTTTATATCTGTTATGGTATGTGGTAATGCATGTAAATTGGTACCTCTTTTTTTGTGTTGTCACTCTTCTGTTTTCTTACAGATGGCGGTCGACAAGTGTTTTTCATGGTGAAGAAGAGTTGTGCATGTGAATTGGTATGGTGGTCTCAGTTGCGCGTATTTGTGTTTTCACATTCACTGTGCAGATTTTGCACACTAACTGTTAAAGAAAATAAATCTGGAGAGGAATAGGGTGGCTATTGGGGAGGAGGAGGCCACAGTACAGGGTGGGCCATTTATATGGATACAGCTAAATTTGGCTATTTATATAGGTACATAATTGTATGTGAATGGTGAAATTAACAAACAAAACCACCACTATTGGTCTGACACTAATCCACATTGGATAGATCCCTCCAAGACTGTTGGAACAAAAAAATTGGTGTTATGATGTTGTATCTGGGGTGTATACATAGATCAGGTGTATCTATATAAATGGCCCACCCTGTAGTATCCTTTAGTTTTGCAATGTGTAATATTTTATATCTTACATTGTATGTGTAAATGCATGTATGTTGTTTTCTCTTTTCCTGTGTTGTCTCTCTTTTGTCTTCCAGATGGAGCTTGAGAAATATTTTTTATGTTGATGAAGAGTTGGACATGGGATTTGTTATCACATACCATGTGTTTGCTCTGTCTCCTTGCAACTTTCTTGCACTTTTTGTTTGTTTTTTATTCTCTTTTCCAGTATAATAAGTATGCATATATGAACTTTTTTTTTTTACAGGTCACTGTGTGCATTTCATGTGTAGTATTTTATATCTGTTATTGTATGTGTTAATGCATGTAAGTTGGTATATGTTTTTTTTTTGTATTGTCTCTCTTCTGTTTTCTTTCAGATGGCGGTCGACAAGTATTTTTCATGCTGAAGAGGAGTTTGGCATCGGATTTGTTATAACATCTATTTGTTCTTTCTCCTTGCAACTTTCTTACTCTTTTTGTCTTACTTTTTTTTTCTCTTTTTCAGTATGATATGTATGCATATATAAACAATCTTTTTTCACAGGTCACTTTGTGTGCATTTCATGGGTAGTATTTTATAACTGTTATTGTATGTGGTAATGCATGTAAATTGGTACCTCTTTTTTTGTGTTGTCTCTCTTCTGTTTTCTTACAGATGGCGGTCGACAAGTGTTTTTCATGGTGAAGAGGAGTTTGGCATCGGATTTGTTATAACATCTATTTGTTCTTTTTCCTTGCAACTTTCTTACTCTTTTTGTCTTACTTTTTTTTTCTCTTTTTCAGTATGATATGTATGCATATATAAACAATCTTTTTTCACAGGTCACTTTGTGTGCATTTCATGGGTAGTATTTTATATCTGTTATGGTATGTGGTAGGTATGTGGTAATGCATGTAAATTGGTACCTCTTTTTTTGTGTTGTCACTCTTCTGTTTTCTTACAGATGGCGGTCGACAAGTGTTTTTCATGGTGAAGAAGAGTTGTGCATGTGAATTGGTATGGTGGTCGCAGTTGCGCGTATTTGTGTTTTCACATTCACTGTGCAGATTTTGCGCACTAACTGTTAAAGAAAATAAATCTGGAGAGGAATAGGGTGGCTATTGGGGAGGAGGAGGCCACAGTACAGGGTGGGCCATTTATATGGATACACCTTAATTTGGCTATTTATATGGGTACATAATTGTATGTGAATGGTGAAATTAACAAACAAAATCACCACTATTGGTCTGACACTAACCCACATTGGATAGATCCCTCCAAGACTGTTGGAACAAAAAAATTGGTGGTATGATGTTGTATCTGGGGTGTATACATAGATCAGGTGTATCCATATAAATAGCCCACCCTGTAGTATCCTTTAGTTTTGCAATGTGTAATATTTTATATCTTACATTGTATGTGTAAATGCATGTATGTTGTTTTCTCTTTTTCTGTGCTGTCTCTCTTTTGTCTTCCAGATGGAGCTCGAGAAATATTTTTTATGTTGATGAAGAGTTGGGCATGGGATTTGTTATCACATACCATGTGTTTGCTCTGTCTCCTTGCAACTTTCTTGCACTTTTTGTTTGTTTTTTATTCTCTTTTCCAGTATAATAAGTATGCATATATGAACTTTTTTTTTTTTACAGGTCACTGTGTGCATTTCATGTGTAGTATTTTATATCTGTTATTGTATGTGTTAATGCATGTAAGTTGGTATATGTTATTTTTTTGTATTGTCTCTCTTCTGTTTTCTTTCAGATGGCGGTCGACAAGTATTTTTCATGCTGAAGAGGAGTTTGGCATCGGATTTGTTATAACATCTATTTGTTCTTTCTCCTTGCAACTTTCTTACTCTTTTTGTCTTACTTTTTTTTTCTCTTTTTCAGTATGATATGTATGCATATATAAACAATCTTTTTTCACAGGTCACTTTGTGTGCATTTCATGAGTAGTATTTTATAACTGTTATTGTATGTGGTAATGCATGTAAATTGGTACCTCTTTTTTGTGTTGTCTCTCTTCTGTTTTCTTACAGATGGCGGTCGACAAGTGTTTTTCATGGTGAAGAAGAGTTGTGCATGTGAATTGGTATGGTGGTCGCAGTTGCGCGTATTTGTGTTTTCACATTCACTGTGCAGATTTTGCGCACTAACTGTTAAAGAAAATAAATCTGGAGAGGAATAGGGTGGCTATTGGGGAGGAGGAGGCCACAGTACAGGGTGGGCCATTTATATGGATACAGCTAAATTTGGCTATTTATATAGGTACATAATTGTATGTGAATGGTGAAATTAACAAACAAAACCACCACTATTGGTCTGACACTAACCCACATTGGATAGATCCCTCCAAGACTGTTGGAACAAAAAAATTGGTGGTATGATGTTGTATATGGGGTGTATACATAGATCAGGTGTATCCATATAAATGGCCCACCCTGTAGTATCCTTTAGTTTTGCAATGTGTAATATTTTATATCTTACATTGTATGTGTAAATGCATGTATGTTGTTTTCTCTTTTTCTGTGTTGTCTCTCTTTTGTCTTCCAGATGGAGCTCGAGAAATATTTTTTATGTTGATGAAGAGTTGGACATGGGATTTGTTATCACATACCATGTGTTTGCTCTGTCTCCTTGCAACTTTCTTGCACTTTTTGTTTGTTTTTTATTCTCTTTTCCAGTATAATAAGTATGCATATATGAACTTTTTTTTTTTTACAGGTCACTGTGTGCATTTCATGTGTAGTATTTTATATCTGTTATTGTATGTGTTAATGCATGTAAGTTGATATATGTTTTTTTTTGTATTGTCTGTCTTCTGTTTTCTTTCAGATGGCGGTCGACAAGTATTTTTCATGCTGAAGAGGAGTTTGGCATCGGATTTGTTATAACATCTATTTGTTCTTTCTCCTTGCAACTTTCTTACTCTTTTTGTCTTACTTTTTTTTTCTCTTTCTCAGTATGATATGTATGCATATATAAACAATCTTTTTTCACAGGTCACTTTGTGTGCATTTCATGGGTAATATTTTATAACTGTTATTGTATGTGGTAATGCATGTAAATTGGTACCTCTTTTTTGTGTTGTCTCTCTTCTGTTTTCTTACAGATGGCGGTCGACAAGTGTTTTTCATGGTGAAGAGGAGTTTGGCATCGGATTTGTTATAACATCTATTTGTTCTTTTTCCTTGCAACTTTCTTACTCTTTTTGTCTTACTTTTTTTTCTCTTTTTCAGTATGATATGTATGCATATATAAACAATCTTTTTTCACAGGTCACTTTGTGTGCAATTCATGGGTAGTATTTTATATCTGTTATGGTATGTGGTAATGCATGTAAATTGGTACCTCTTTTTTTGTGTTGTCACTCTTCTGTTTTCTTACAGATGGCGGTCAACAAGTTTTTTTCATGGTGAAGAAGAGTTGTGCATGTGAATTGGTATGGTGGTCGCAGTTGCGCGTATTTGTGTTTTCACATTCACTGTGCAGATTTTGCACACTAACTGTTAAAGAAAATAAATCTGGAGAGGAATAGGGTGGCTATTGGGGAGGAGGAGGCCACAGTACAGGGTGGGCCATTTATATGGATACAGCTAAATTTGGCTATTTATATAGGTACATAATTGTATGTGAATGGTGAAATTAACAAACAAAACCACCACTATTGGTCTGACACTAACCCACATTGGATAGATCCCTCCAAGACTGTTGGAACAAAAAAATTGGTGGTATGATGTTGTATATGGGGTGTATACATAGATCAGGTGTATCTATATAAATGGCCCACCCTGTAGTATCCTTTAGTTTTGCAATGTGTAATATTTTATATCTTACATTGTATGTGTAAATGCATGTATGTTGTTTTCTCATTTTCTGTGTTGTCTCTTTTTTGTCTTCCAGATGGAGCTCGAGAAATATTTTTTATGTTGATGAAGAGTTGGACATGGGATTTGTTATCACATACCATGTGTTTGCTCTGTCTCCTTGCAACTTTCTTGCACTTTTTGTTTGTTTTTTATTCTCTTTTCCAGTATAATAAGTATGCATATATGAACTTTTTTTTTTTTACAGGTCACTGTGTGCATTTCATGTGTAGTATTTTATATCTGTTATTGTATGTGTTAATGCATGTAAGTTAGTATATGGGTTTTTTCTGTATTGTCTCTCTTCTGTTTTCTTTCAGATGGCGGTCGACAAGTATTTTTCATGTTGAAGAGGAGTTGGCATCGGATTTGTTACAACATCTATTTGTTCTTTCTCCTTGCAACTTTCTTACTCTTTTTGTCTTACTTTTTTTCTCTTTTTCAGTATGATATGTATGCATATATAAACAATCTTTTTTCACAGGTCACTTTGTGTGCATTTCATGGGTAGTATTTTATATCTGTTATGGTATGTGGTAATGCATGTAAATTGGTACCTCTTTTTTTGTGTTATCACTCTTCTGTTTTCTTACAGATGGCGGTCAACAAGTGTTTTTCATGGTGAAGAAGAGTTGTGCATGTGAATTGGTATGGCAGTCGCAGTTGCGCGTATTTTTGTCTTCACATTCACTGTGCAGATTTTGCACACTAACTGTTAAAGAAAATAAATCTGGAGAGGAATAGGGTGGCTATTGGGGAGGAGGAGGCCACAGTACAGGGTGGGCCATTTATATGGATACACCTTAATTTGGCTATTTATATGGGTACATAATTGTATGTGAATGGTAAAATTAACAAAAAAATCACCACTATTGGTCTGACACTAACCCACATTGGATAGATCCCTCCAAGACTGTTGGAACAAAAAAATTGGTGGTATGATGTTGTATCTGGGGTGTATACATAGATCAGGTGTATCCATATAAATAGCCCACCCTGTAGTATCCTTTAGTTTTGCAATGTGTAATATTTTATATCTTACATTGTATGTGTAAATGCATGTATGTTGTTTTCTCTTTTTCTGTGCTGTCTCTTTTTTGTCTTCCAGATGGAGCTCGAGAAATATTTTTTATGTTGATGAAGAGTTGGGCATGGGATTTGTTATCACATACCATGTGTTTGCCCTGTCTCCTTGCAACTTTCTTGCACTTTTTGTTTGTTTTTTATTCTCTTTTCCAGTATAATAAGTATGCATATATGAACTTTTTTTTTTTTACAGGTCACTGTGTGCATTTCATGTGTAGTATTTTATATCTGTTATTGTATGTGTTAATGCATGTAAGTTGGTATATGTTATTTTTTTGTATTGTCTCTCTTCTGTTTTCTTTCAGATGGCGGTCGACAAGTATTTTTCATGCTGAAGAGGAGTTTGGCATCGGATTTGTTATAACATCTATTTGTTCTTTCTCCTTGCAACTTTCTTACTCTTTTTGTCTTACTTTTTTTTTTCTCTTTTTCAGTATGATATGTATGCATATATAAACAATCTTTTTTCACAGGTCACTTTGTGTGCATTTCATGGGTAGTATTTTATAACTGTTATTGTATGTGGTAATGCATGTAAATTGGTACCTCTTTTTTGTGTTGTCTCTCTTCTGTTTTCTTACAGATGGCGGTCGACAAGTGTTTTTCATGGTGAAGAAGAGTTGTGCATGTGAATTGGTATGGTGGTCGCAGTTGCGCGTATTTGTGTTTTCACATTCACTGTGCAGATTTTGCGCACTAACTGTTAAAGAAAATAAATCTGGAGAGGAATAGGGTGGCTATTGGGGAGGAGGAGGCCACAGTACAGGGTGGGCCATTTATATGGATACAGCTAAATTTGGCTATTTATATAGGTACATAATTGTATGTGAATGGTGAAATTAACAAACAAAACCACCACTATTGGTCTGACACTAACCCACATTGGATAGATCCCTCCAAGACTGTCGGAACAAAAAAATTGGTGGTATGATGTTGTATATGGGGTGTATACATAGATCAGGTGTATCCATATAAATGGCCCACCCTGTAGTATCCTTTAGTTTTGCAATGTGTAATATTTTATATCTTACATTGTATGTGTAAATGCATGTATGTTGTTTTCTCTTTTTCTGTGTTGTCTCTCTTTTGTCTTCCAGATGGAGCTTGAGAAATATTTTTTATGTTGATGAAGAGTTGGACATGGGATTTGTTATCACATACCATGTGTTTGCTCTGTCTCCTTGCAACTTTCTTGCACTTTTTGTTTGTTTTTTATTCTCTTTTCCAGTATAATAAGTATGCATATATGAACTTTTTTTTTTTTACAGGTCACTGTGTGCATTTCATGTGTAGTATTTTATATCTGTTATTGTATGTGTTAATGCATGTAAGTTGGTATATGTTTTTTTTTGTATTGTCTGTCTTCTGTTTTCTTTCAGATGGCGGTCGACAAGTATTTTTCATGCTGAAGAGGAGTTTGGCATCGGATTTGTTATAACATCTATTTGTTCTTTCTCCTTGCAACTTTCTTACTCTTTTTGTCTTACTTTTTTTTTCTCTTTCTCAGTATGATATGTATGCATATATAAACAATCTTTTTTCACAGGTCACTTTGTGTGCATTTCATGGGTAATATTTTATAACTGTTATTGTATGTGGTAATGCATGTAAATTGGTACCTCTTTTTTGTGTTGTCTCTCTTCTGTTTTCTTACAGATGGCGGTCGACAAGTGTTTTTCATGGTGAAGAGGAGTTTGGCATCGGATTTGTTATAACATCTATTTGTTCTTTTTCCTTGCAACTTTCTTACTCTTTTTGTCTTACTTTTTTTTCTCTTTTTCAGTATGATATGTATGCATATATAAACAATCTTTTTTCACAGGTCACTTTGTGTGCAATTCATGGGTAGTATTTTATATCTGTTATGGTATGTGGTAATGCATGTAAATTGGTACCTCTTTTTTTGTGTTGTCACTCTTCTGTTTTCTTACAGATGGCGGTCGACAAGTGTTTTTCATGGTGAAGAAGAGTTGTGCATGTGAATTGGTATGGTGGTCGCAGTTGCGCGTATTTGTGTTTTCACATTCACTGTGCAGATTTTGCACACTAACTGTTAAAGAAAATAAATCTGGAGAGGAATAGGGTGGCTATTGGGGAGGAGGAGGCCACAGTACAGGGTGGGCCATTTATATGGATACACCTTAATTTGGCTATTTATATGGGTACATAATTGTATGTGAATGGTGAAATTAACAAACAAAATCACCACTATTGGTCTGACACTAACCCACATTGGATAGATCCCTCCAAGACTGTTGGAACAAAAAAATTGGTGGTATGATGTTGTATCTGGGGTGTATACATAGATCAGGTGTATCCATATAAATAGCCCACCCTGTAGTATCCTTTAGTTTTGCAATGTGTAACATTTTATATCTTACATTGTATGTGTAAATGCATGTATGTTGTTTTCTCTTTTTCTGTGCTGTCTCTCTTTTGTCTTCCAGATGGAGCTCGAGAAATATTTTTTATGTTGATGAAGAGTTGGGCATGGGATTTGTTATCACATACCATGTGTTTGCTCTGTCTCCTTGCAACTTTCTTGCACTTTTTGTTTGTTTTTTATTCTCTTTTCCAGTATAATAAGTATGCATATATGAACTTTTTTTTTTTTACAGGTCACTGTGTGCATTTCATGTGTAGTATTTTATATCTGTTATTGTATGTGTTAATGCATGTAAGTTGGTATATGTTATTTTTTTGTATTGTCTCTCTTCTGTTTTCTTTCAGATGGCGGTCGACAAGTATTTTTCATGCTGAAGAGGAGTTTGGCATCGGATTTGTTATAACATCTATTTGTTCTTTCTCCTTGCAACTTTCTTACTCTTTTTGTCTTACTTTTTTTTTCTCTTTTTCAGTATGATATGTATGCATATATAAACAATCTTTTTTCACAGGTCACTTTGTGTGCATTTCATGGGTAGTATTTTATAACTGTTATTGTATGTGGTAATGCATGTAAATTGGTACCTCTTTTTTGTGTTGTCTCTCTTCTGTTTTCTTACAGATGGCGGTCGACAAGTGTTTTTCATGGTGAAGAAGAGTTGTGCATGTGAATTGGTATGGTGGTCGCAGTTGCGCGTATTTGTGTTTTCACATTCACTGTGCAGATTTTGCGCACTAACTGTTAAAGAAAATAAATCTGGAGAGGAATAGGGTGGCTATTGGGGAGGAGGAGGCCACAGTACAGGGTGGGCCATTTATATGGATACAGCTAAATTTGGCTATTTATATAGGTACATAATTGTATGTGAATGGTGAAATTAACAAACAAAACCACCACTATTGGTCTGACACTAACCCACATTGGATAGATCCCTCCAAGACTGTTGGAACAAAAAAATTGGTGGTATGATGTTGTATATGGGGTGTATACATAGATCAGGTGTATCCATATAAATGGCCCACCCTGTAGTATCCTTTAGTTTTGCAATGTGTAATATTTTATAACTTACATTGTATGTGTAAATGCATGTATGTTGTTTTCTCTTTTTCTGTGTTGTCTCTCTTTTGTCTTCCAGATGGAGCTCGAGAAATATTTTTTATGTTGATGAAGAGTTGGACATGGGATTTGTTATCACATACCATGTGTTTGCTCTGTCTCCTTGCAACTTTCTTGCACTTTTTGTTTGTTTTTTATTCTCTTTTCCAGTATAATAAGTATGCATATATGAACTTTTTTTTTTTTACAGGTCACTGTGTGCATTTCATGTGTAGTATTTTATATCTGTTATTGTATGTGTTAATGCATGTAAGTTGGTATATGTTTTTCTTTGTATTGTCTGTCTTCTGTTTTCTTTCAGATGGCGGTCGACAAGTATTTTTCATGCTGAAGAGGAGTTTGGCATCGGATTTGTTATAACATCTATTTGTTCTTTCTCCTTGCAACTTTCTTACTCTTTTTGTCTTACTTTTTTTTTTTCTTTCTCAGTATGATATGTATGCATATATAAACAATCTTTTTTCACAGGTCACTTTGTGTGCATTTCATGGGTAATATTTTATAACTGTTATTGTATGTGGTAATGCATGTAAATTGGTACCTCTTTTTTGTGTTGTCTCTCTTCTGTTTTCTTACAGATGGCGGTCGACAAGTGTTTTTCATGGTAAAGAGGAGTTTGGCATCGGATTTGTTATAACATCTATTTGTTCTTTTTCCTTGCAACTTTCTTACTCTTTTTGTCTTACTTTTTTTTCTCTTTTTCAGTATGATATGTATGCATATATAAACAATCTTTTTTCACAGGTCACTTTGTGTGCAATTCATGGGTAGTATTTTATATCTGTTATGGTATGTGGTAATGCATGTAAATTGGTACCTCTTTTTTTGTGTTTTCACTCTTCTGTTTTCTTACAGATGGCGGTCGACAAGTGTTTTTCATGGTGAAGAAGAGTTGTGCATGTGAATTGGTATGGTGGTCGCAGTTGCGCGTATTTGTGTTTTCACATTCACTGTGCAGATTTTGCACACTAACTGTTAAAGAAAATAAATCTGGAGAGGAATAGGGTGGCTATTGGGGAGGAGGAGGCCACAGTACAGGGTGGGCCATTTATATGGATACAGCTAAATTTGGCTATTTATATAGGTACATAATTGTATGTGAATGGTGAAATTAACAAACAAAACCACCACTATTGGTCTGACACTAATCCACATTGGATAGATCCCTCCAAGACTGTTGGAACAAAAAAATTGGTGGTATGATGTTGTATCTGGGGTGTATACATAGATCAGGTGTATCTATATAAATGGCCCACCCTGTAGTATCCTTTAGTTTTGCAATGTGTAATATTTTATATCTTACATTGTATGTGTAAATGCATGTATGTTGTTTTCTCTTTTCCTGTGTTGTCTCTCTTTTGTCTTCCAGATGGAGCTTGAGAAATATTTTTTATGTTGATGAAGAGTTGGACATGGGATTTGTTATCACATACCATGTGTTTGCTCTGTCTCCTTGCAACTTTCTTGCACTTTTTGTTTGTTTTTTATTCTCTTTTCCAGTATAATAAGTATGCATATATGAACTTTTTTTTTTTTACAGGTCACTGTGTGCATTTCATGGGTAGTATTTTATATCTGTTATTGTATGTGTTAATGCATGTAAGTTGGTATATGTTTTTTTTTGTATTGTCTCTCTGTTTTCTTTCAGATGGCGGTCGACAAGTATTTTTCATGTTGAAGAGAAGTTTGGCATCGGATTTGTTATAACATCTATTTGTTCTTTCTCCTTGCAACTTTCTTACTCTTTTTGTCTTACTTTTTTTTCTCTTTTTCAGTATGATATGTATGCATATATAAACAATCTTTTTTCACAGGTCACTTTGTGTGCATTTCATGGGTAGTATTTTATATCTGTTATGGTATGTGGTAATGCATGTAAATTGGTACCTCTTTTTTTGTGTTGTCACTCTTCTGTTTTCTTACAGATGGCGGTCAACAAGTGTTTTTCATGGTGAAGAAGAGTTGTGCATGTGAATTGGTATGGCAGTCGCAGTTGCGCGTATTTGTGTCTTCACATTCACTGTGCAGATTTTGCAGACTAACTGTTAAAGAAAATAAATCTGGAGAGGAATAGGGTGGCTATTGGGGAGGAGGAGGCCACAGTACAGGGTGGGCCATTTATATGGATACACCTTAATTTGGCTATTTATATGGGTACATAATTGTATGTGAATGGTGAAATTAACAAACAAAATCACCACTATTGGTCTTACACTAACCCACATTGGATAGATCCCTCCAAGACTGTTGGAACAAAAAAATTGGTGGTATGATGTTGTATCTGGGGTGTATACATAGATCAGGTGTATCCATATAAATGGCCCACCCTGTAGTATCCTTTAGTTTTGCAATGTGTAATATTTTATATCTTACATTGTATGTGTAAATGCATGTATGTTGTTTTCTCTTTTTCTGTGTTGTCTCTCTTTTGTCTTCCAGATGGAGCTCGAGAAATATTTTTTATGTTGATGAAGAGTTGGACATGGGATTTGTTATCACATACCATGTGTTTGCTCTGTCTCCTTGCAACTTTCTTGCACTTTTTGTTTGTTTTTTATTCTCTTTTCCAGTATAATAAGTATGCATATATGAACTTTTTTTTTTCACAGGTCACTGTGTGCATTTCATGTGTAGTATTTTATATCTTTTATTGTATGTGTTAATGCATGTAAGTTGGTACATGTTATTTTTTTGTATTGTCTCTCTTCTGTTTTCTTTCAGATGGCGGTCGACAAGTATTTTTCATGCTGAAGAGGAGTTTGGCATCAGATTTGTTATAACATCTATTTGTTCTTTCTCCTTGCAACTTTCTTACTCTTTTTGTCTTACTTTTTTTTTCTCTTTTTCAGTATGATATGTATGCATATATAAACAATCTTTTTTCACAGGTCACTTTGTGTGCATTTCATGGGTAGTATTTTATAACTGTTATTGTATGTGGTAATGCATGTAAATTGGTACCTCTTTTTTGTGTTGTCTCTCTTCTGTTTTCTTACAGATGGCGGTCGACAAGTGTTTTTCATGGTGAAGAGGAGTTTGGCATCGGATTTGTTATAACATCTATTTGTTCTTTCTCCTTGCAACTTTCTTACTCTTTTTGTCTTACTTTTTTTTCTCTTTTTCAGTATGATATGTATGCATATATAAACAATCTTTTTTCACAGGTCACTTTGTGTGCATTTCATGGGTAGTATTTTATAACTGTTATGGTATGTGGTAATGCATGTAAATTGGTACCTCTTTTTTGTGTTGTCTCTCTTCTGTTTTCTTACAGATGGCGGTCGACAAGTGTTTTTCATGGTGAAGAAGAGTTGTGCATGTGAATTGGTATGGTGGTCGCAGTTGCGCGTATTTGTGTTTTCACATTCACTGTGCAGATTTTGCGCACTAACTGTTAAAGAAAATAAATCTGGAGAGGAATAGGGTGGCTATTGGGGAGGAGGAGGCCACAGTACAGGGTGGGCCATTTATATGGATACAGCTAAATTTGGCTATTTATATAGGTACATAATTGTATGTGAATGGTGAAATTAACAAACAAAACCACCACTATTGGTCTGACACTAACCCACATTGGATAGATCCCTCCAAGACTGTTGGAACAAAAAAATTGGTGGTATGATGTTGTATATGGGGTGTATACATAGATCAGGTGTATCCATATAAATGGCCCACCCTGTAGTATCCTTTAGTTTTGCAATGTGTAATATTTTATATCTTACATTGTATGTGTAAATGCATGTATGTTGTTTTCTCTTTTTCTGTGTTGTCTCTCTTTTGTCTTCCAGATGGAGCTCGAGAAATATTTTTTATGTTGATGAAGAGTTGGACATGGGATTTGTTATCACATACCATGTGTTTGCTCTGTCTCCTTGCAACTTTCTTGCACTTTTTGTTTGTTTTTTATTCTCTTTTCCATTATAATAAGTATGCATATATGAACTTTTTTTTTTTTACAGGTCACTGTGTGCATTTCATGTGTAGTATTTTATATCTGTTATTGTATGTGTTAATGCATGTAAGTTAGTATATGGGTTTTTTCTGTATTGTCTCTCTTCTGTTTTCTTTCAGATGGCGGTCGACAAGTATTTTTCATGTTGAAGAGGAGTTTGGCATCGGATTTGTTACAACATCTATTTGTTCTTTCTCCTTGCAACTTTCTTACTCCTTTTGTCTTACTTTTTTTCTCTTTTTCAGTATGATATGTATGCATATATAAACAATCTTTTTTCACAGGTCACTTTGTGTGCATTTCATGGGTAGTATTTTATATCTGTTATGGTATGTGGTAATGCATGTAAATTGGTACCTCTTTTTTGTGTTATCACTCTTCTGTTTTCTTACAGATGGCGGTCAACAAGTGTTTTTCATGGTGAAGAAGAGTTGTGCATGTGAATTGGTATGGCAGTCGCAGTTGCGCGTATTTGTGTCTTCACATTCACTGTGCAGATTTTGCACACTAACTGTTAAAGGAAAATAAATCTGGAGTGGAATAGGGTGGCTATTGGGGAGGAGGAGGCCACAGTACAGGGTGGGCCATTTATATGGATACACCTTAATTTGGCTATTTATATGGGTACATAATTGTATGTGAATGGTGAAATTAACAAACAAAATCACCACTATTGGTCTGACACTAACCCACATTGGATAGATCCCTCCAAGACTGTTGGAACAAAAAAATTGGTGGTATGATGTTGTATCTGGGGTGTATACATAGATCAGGTGTATCCATATAAATGGCCCACCCTGTAGTATCCTTTAGTTTTGCAATGTGTAATATTTTATATCTTACATTGTATGTGTAAATGCATGTATGTTGTTTTCTCTTTTTCTGTGCTGTCTCTCTTTTGTCTTCCAGATGGAGCTCGAGAAATATTTTTTATGTTGATGAAGAGTTGGGCATGGGATTTGTTATCACATACCATGTGTTTGCTCTGTCTCCTTGCAACTTTCTTGCACTTTTTGTTTGTTTTTTATTCTCTTTTCCAGTATAATAAGTATGCATATATGAACTTTTTTTTTTTACAGGTCACTGTGTGCATTTCATGTGTAGTATTTTATATCTGTTATTGTATGTGTTAATGCATGTAAGTTGGTATATGTTATTTTTTTGTATTGTCTCTCTTCTGTTTTCTTTCAGATGGCGGTCGACAAGTATTTTTCATGCTGAAGAGGAGTTTGGCATCGGATTTGTTATAACATCTATTTGTTCTTTCTCCTTGCAACTTTCTTACTCTTTTTGTCTTACTTTTTTTTTTCTCTTTTTCAGTATGATATGTATGCATTTATAAACAATCTTTTTTCACAGGTCACTTTGTGTGCATTTCATGGGTAGTATTTTATAACTGTTATTGTATGTGGTAATGCATGTAAATTGGTACCTCTTTTTTGTGTTGTCTCTCTTCTGTTTTCTTACAGATGGCGGTCGACAAGTGTTTTTCATGGTGAAGAAGAGTTGTGCATGTGAATTGGTATGGTGGTCGCAGTTGCGCGTATTTGTGTTTTCACATTCACTGTGCAGATTTTGCGCACTAACTGTTAAAGAAAATAAATCTGGAGAGGAATAGGGTGGCTATTGGGGAGGAGGAGGCCACAGTACAGGGTGGGCCATTTATATGGATACAGCTAAATTTGGCTATTTATATAGGTACATAATTGTATGTGAATGGTGAAATTAACAAACAAAACCACCACTATTGGTCTGACACTAACCCACATTGGATAGATCCCTCCAAGACTGTTGGAACAAAAAAATTGGTGGTATGATGTTGTATATGGGGTGTATACATAGATCAGGTGTATCCATATAAATGGCCCACCCTGTAGTATCCTTTAGTTTTGCAATGTGTAATATTTTATATCTTACATTGTATGTGTAAATGCATGTATGTTGTTTTCTCTTTTTCTGTGTTGTCTCTCTTTTGTCTTCCAGATGGAGCTCGAGAAATATTTTTTATGTTGATGAAGAGTTGGACATGGGATTTGTTATCACATACCATGTGTTTGCTCTGTCTCCTTGCAACTTTCTTGCACTTTTTGTTTGTTTTTTATTCTCTTTTCCATTATAATAAGTATGCATATATGAACTTTTTTTTTTTTACAGGTCGCTGTGTGCATTTGATGTGTAGTATTTTATATCTGTTATTGTATGTGTTAATGCATGTAAGTTGGTATATGTTATTTTTTTGTATTGTCTCTCTTCTGTTTTCTTTCAGATGGCGGTCGACAAGTATTTTTCATGCTGAAGAGGAGTTTGGCATCGGATTTGTTATAACATCTATTTGTTCATTTTCCTTGCAACTTTCTTACTCTTTTTGTCTTACTTTTTTTTCTCTTTTTCAGTATGATATGTATGCATATATAAACAATCTTTTTTCACAGGTCACTTTGTGTGCAATTCATGGGTAGTATTTTATATCTGTTATGGTATGTGGTAATGCATGTAAATTGGTACCTCTTTTTTTGTGTTGTCACTCTTCTGTTTTCTTACAGATGGCGGTCGACAAGTGTTTTTCATGGTGAAGAAGAGTTGTGCATGTGAATTGGTATGGTGGTCGCAGTTGCGCGTATTTGTGTTTTCACATTCACTGTGCAGATTTTGCACACTAACTGTTAAAGAAAATAAATCTGGAGAGGAATAGGGTGGCTATTGGGGAGGAGGAGGCCAAAGTACAGGGTGGGCCATTTATATGGATACAGCTAAATTTGGCTATTTATATAGGTACATAATTGTATGTGAATGGTGAAATTAACAAACAAAACGACCACTGTTGGTCTGACACTAACCCACATTGGATAGATCCCTCCAAGACTGTTGGAACAAAAAAATTGGTGGTATGATGTTGTATATGGGGTGTATACATAGATCAGGTGTATCTATATAAATAGCCCACCCTGTAGTATCCTTTAGTTTTGCAATATGTAATTTTCTGTGTTGTCTCTCTTTTGTCTTCCAGATGGAGCTCGAGAAATATTTTTTATGTTGATGAAGAGTTGGACATGGGATTTGTTATCACATACCATGTGTTTGCTCTGTCTCCTTGCAACTTTCTTGCACTTTTTGTTTGTTTTTTATTCTCTTTTCCAGTATAATAAGTATGCATATATGAACTTTTTTTTTTTTACAGGTCACTGTGTGCATTTCATGTGTAGTATTTTATATCTGTTATTGTATGTGTTAATGCATGTAAGTTGGTATATGGGGTTTTTTTGTATTGTCTCTCTTCTGTTTTCTTTCAGATGGCGGTCGACAAGTATTTTTCATGTTGAAGAGGAGTTTGGCATCGGATTTGTTATAACATCTATTTGTTCTTTCTCCTTGCAACTTTCTTACTCTTTTTGTCTTACTTTTTTTCTCTTTTTCAGTATGATATGTATGCATATATAAACAATCTTTTTTCACAGGTCACTTTGTGTGCATTTCATGGGTAGTATTTTATATCTGTTATGGTATGTGGTAATGCATGTAAATTGGTACCTCTTTTTTTGTGTTATCACTCTTCTGTTTTCTTACAGATGGCGGTCAACAAGCGTTTTTCATG
The DNA here is from genome assembly GCF_040937935.1 of Hyperolius riggenbachi. Lineage (NCBI taxonomy): Eukaryota > Metazoa > Chordata > Amphibia > Anura > Hyperoliidae > Hyperolius > Hyperolius riggenbachi. The sequence goes on along the minus strand of NC_090648.1, from coordinate 358,290,562 downwards.
GTGAAGAAGAGTTGTGCATGTGAATTGGTATGGCAGTCGCAGTTGCGCGTATTTGTGTCTTCACATTCACTGTGCAGATTTTGCACACTAACTGTTAAAGAAAATAAATCTGGAGAGGAATAGGGTGGCTATTGGGGAGGAGGAGGCCACAGTACAGGGTGGGCTATTTATATGGATACACCTTAATTTGGCTATTTATATGGGTACATAATTGTATGTGAATGGTGAAATTAACAAACAAAATCACCACTATTGGTCTGACACTAACCCACATTGGATAGATCCCTCCAAGACTGTTGGAACAAAAAAATTGGTGGTATGATGTTGTATCTGGGGTGTATACATAGATCAGGTGTATCCATATAAATGGCCCACCCTGTAGTATCCTTTAGTTTTGCAATGTGTAATATTTTATATCTTACATTGTATGTGTAAATGCATGTATGTTGTTTTCTCTTTTTCTGTGTTGTCTCTCTTTTGTCTTCCAGATGGAGCTCGAGAAATATTTTTTATGTTGATGAAGAGTTGGGCATGGGATTTGTTATCACATACCATGTGTTTGCTCTGTCTCCTTGCAACTTTCTTGCAATTTTTGTTTGTTTTTTATTCTCTTTTCCAGTATAATAAGTATGCATATATGAACTTTTTTTTTATTTACAGGTCACTGTGTGCATTTCATGTGTAGTATTTTATATCTGTTATTGTATGTGTTAATGCATGTAAGTTGGTATATGTTATTTTTTTGTATTGTCTCTCTTCTGTTTTCTTTAAGATGACGGTCGACAAGTATTTTTCATGCTGAAGAGGAGTTTGGCATCGGATTTGTTATAACATCTATTTGTTCTTTCTCCTTGCAACTTTCTTACTCTTTTTGTCTTACTTTTTTTTCTCTTTTTCAGTATGATATGTATGCATATATAAACAATCTTTTTTCACAGGTCACTTTGTGTGCATTTCATGGGTAGTATTTTATAACTGTTATTGTATGTGGTAATGCATGTAAATTGGTACCTCTTTTTTGTGTTGTCTCTCTTCTGTTTTCTTACAGATGGCGGTCGACAAGTGTTTTTCATGGTGAAGAAGAGTTGTGCATGTGAATTGGTATGGTGGTCGCAGTTGCGCGTATTTGTGTTTTCACATTCACTGTGCAGATTTTGCACACTAACTGTTAAAGAAAATAAATCTGGAGAGGAATAGGGTGGCTATTGGGGAGGAGGAGGCCACAGTACAGGGTGGGCCATTTATATGGATACAGCTAAATTTGGCTATTTATATAGGTACATAATTGTATGTGAATGGTGAAATTAACAAACAAAACCACCACTATTGGTCTGACACTAACCCACATTGGATAGATCCCTCCAAGACTGTTGGAACAAAAAAATTGGTGGTATGATGTTGTATATGGGGTGTATACATAGATCAGGTGTTTCTATATAAATGGCCCACCCTGTAGTATCCTTTAGTTTTGCAATGTGTAATATTTTATATCTTACATTGTATGTGTAAATGCATGTATGTTGTTTTCTCATTTTCTGTGTTGTCTCTCTTTTGTCTTCCAGATGGAGCTCGAGAAATATTTTTTATGTTGATGAAGAGTTGGACATGGGATTTGTTATCACATACCATGTGTTTGCTCTGTCTCCTTGCAACTTTCTTGCACTTTTTGTTTGTTTTTTATTCTCTTTTCCAGTATAATAAGTATGCATATATGAACTTTTTTTTTTTACAGGTCACTGTGTGCATTTCATGTGTAGTATTTTATATCTGTTATTGTATGTGTTAATGCATGTAAGTTGGTATATGGTTTTTTTTTGTATTGTCTCTCTTCTGTTTTCTTTCAGATGGCGGTCGACAAGTATTTTTGATGTTGAAGAGGAGTTTGGCATCGGATTTGTTATAACATCTATTTGTTCTTTCTCCTTGCAACTTTCTTACTCTTTTTGTCTTACTTTTTTTCTCTTTTTCAGTATGATATGTATGCATATATAAACAATCTTTTTTCACAGGTTACTTTGTGTGCATTTCATGGGTAGTTTTTTATATCTGTTGTGGTATGTGGTAATGCATGTAAATTGGTACCTCTTTTTTTGTGTTATCACTCTTCTGTTTTCTTACAGATGATGGTCAACAAGTGTTTTTCATGGTGAAGAAGAGTTGTGCCTGTGAATTGGTATGGGAGTTGCAGTTGCGCGTATTTGTGTCTTCACATTCACTGTGCAGATTTTGCACACTAACTGTTAAAGAAAATAAATCTGGAGAGGAATAGGGTGGCTATTGGGGAGGAGGAGGCCATAGTACAGGGTGGGCCATTTATATGGATACACCTTAATTTGGCTATTTATATGGGTACATAATTGTATGTGAATGGTGAAATTAACAAACAAAATCACCACTATTGGTCTGACACTAACCCACATTGGATAGATCCCTCCAAGACTGTTGGAACAAAAAAATTGGTGGTATGATGTTGTATATGGGGTGTATACATAGATCAGGTGTATCCATATAAATGGCCCACCCTATAGTATCCTTTAGTTTTGCAATGTGTAATATTTTATATCTTACATTGTATGTGTAAATGCATGTATGTTGTTTTCTCTTTTTCTGTGTTGTCTCTCTTTTGTCTTCCAGATGGAGCTCGAGAAATATTTTTTATGTTGATGAAGAGTTGGGCATGGGATTTGTTATCACATACCATGTGTTTGCTCTGTCTCCTTGCAACTTTCTTGCACTTTTTGTTTGTTTTTTATTCTCTTTTCCAGTATAATAAGTATGCATATATGAACTTTTTTTTTACAGGTCACTGTGTGCATTTCATGTGTAGTATTTTATATCTGTTATTGTATGTGTTAATGCATGTAAGTTGGTATATGTTATTTTTTTGTATTGTCTCTCTTCTGTTTTCTTTCAGATGGCGGTCGACAAGTATTTTTCATGCTGAAGAGGAGTTTGGCATCGGATTTGTTATAACATCTATTTGTTCTTTCTCCTTGCAACTTTCTTACTCTTTTTGTCTTACTTTTTTTTTCTCTTTTTCAGTATGATATGTATGCATATATAAACAATCTTTTTTCACAGGTCACTTTGTGTGCATTTCATGGGTAGTATTTTATAACTGTTATTGTATGTGGTAATGCATGTAAATTGGTACCTCTTTTTTGTGTTGTCTCTCTTCTGTTTTCTTACAGATGGCGGTCGACAAGTGTTTTTCATGGTGAAGAGGAGTTTGGCATCGGATTTGTTATAACATCTATTTGTTCTTTTTCCTTGCAACTTTCTTACTCTTTTTGTCTTACTTTTTTTTCTCTTTTTCAGTATGATATGTATGCATATATAAACAATCTTTTTTCACAGGTCACTTTGTGTGCATTTCATGGGTAGTATTTTATATCTGTTATGGTATGTGGTAATGCATGTAAATTGGTACCTCTTTTTTTGTGTTGTCTCTCTTCTGTTTTCTTTCAGATGGCGGTCGACAAGTATTTTTCATGCTGAAGAGGAGTTTGGCATCGGATTTGTTATAACATCTATTTGTTCTTTCTCCTTGCAACTTTCTTACTCTTTTTGTCTTACTTTTTTTTCTCTTTTTCAGTATGATATGTATGCATATATAAACAATCTTTTTTCACAGGTCACTTTGTGTGCATTTCATGGGTAGTATTTTATAACTGTTATTGTATGTGGTAATGCATGTAAATTGGTACCTCTTTTTTGTGTTGTCTCTCTTTTGTTTTCTTACAGATGGCGGTCGACAAGTGTTTTTCATGGTGAAGAAGAGTTGTGCATGTGACTTGGTATGGTGGTCGCAGTTGCGCGTATTTGTGTTTTCACATTCATTGTGCAGATTTTGCACACTAACTGTTAAAGAAAATAAATCTGGAGAGGAATAGGGTGGCTATTGGGGAGGAGGAGGCCACAGTACAGGGTGGGCCATTTATATGGATACAGCTAAATTTGGCTATTTATATAGGTACATAATTGTATGTGAATGGTGAAATTAACAAACAAAACCACCACTATTGGTCTGACACTAACCCACATTGGATAGATCCCTCCAAGACTGTTGGAACAAAAAAATTGGTGGTATGATGTTGTATATGGGGTGTATACATAGATCAGGTGTATCCATATAAATGGCCCACCCTGTAGTATCCTTTAGTTTTGCAATGTGTAATATTTTATATCTTACATTGTATGTGTAAATGCATGTATGTTGTTTTCTCTTTTTCTGTGTTGTCTCTCTTTTGTCTTCCAGATGGAGCTCGAGAAATATTTTTTATGTTGATGAAGAGTTGGACATAGGATTTGTTATCACATACCATGTGTTTGCTCTGTCTCCTTGCAACTTTTTTGCACTTTTTGTTTGTTTTTTATTCTCTTTTCCAGTATAATAAGTATGCATGTATGAACTTTTTTTTTTTTACAGGTCACTGTGTGCATTTCATGTGTAGTATTTTATATCTGTTATTGTATGTGTTAATGCATGTAAGTTGGTATATGTTATTTTTTTGTATTGTCTCTCTTCTGTTTTCTTTCAGATGGCGGTCGACAAGTATTTTTCATGCTGAAGAGGAGTTTGGCATCGGATTTGTTATAACATCTATTTGTTCTTTCTCCTTGCAACTTTCTTACTCTTTTTGTCTTACTTTTTTTTTCTCTTTTTCAGTATGATATGTATGCATATATAAACAATCTATTTTCACAGGTCACTTTGTGTGCATTTCATGGGTAGTATTTTATAACTGTTATTGTATGTGGTAATGCATGTAAATTGGTACCTCTTTTTTGTGTTGTCTCTCTTCTGTTTTCTTACAGATGGCGGTCGACAAGTGTTTTTCATGGTGAAGAGGAGTTTGGCATCGGATTTGTTATAACATCTATTTGTTCTTTTTCCTTGCAACTTTCTTACTCTTTTTGTCTTACTTTTTTTTCTCTTTTTCAGTATGATATGTATGCATATATAAACAATCTTTTTTCACAGGTCACTTTGTGTGCATTTCATGGGTAGTATTTTATATCTGTTATGGTATGTGGTAATGCATGTAAATTGGTACCTCTTTTTTTGTGTTGTCACTCTTCTGTTTTCTTACAGATGGCGGTCGACAAGTGTTTTTCATGGTGAAGAAGAGTTGTGCATGTGAATTGGTATGGTGGTCGCAGTTGAGCGTATTTGTGTTTTCACATTCACTGTGCAGATTTTGCACACTAACTGTTAAAGAAAATAAATCTGGAGAGGAATAGGGTGGCTATTGGGGAGGAGGAGGCCACAGTACAGGGTGGGCTATTTATATGGATACACCTTAATTTGGCTATTTATATGGGTACATAATTGTATGTGAATGGTGAAATTAACAAACAAAATCACCACTATTGGTCTGACACTAACCCACATTGGATAGATCCCTCCAAGACTGTTGGAACAAAAAAATTGGTGGTATGATGTTGTATCTGGGGTGTATACATAGATCAGGTGTATCCATATAAATGGCCCACCCTGTAGTATCCTTTAGTTTTGCAATGTGTAATATTTTATATCTTACATTGTATGTGTAAATGCATGTATGTTGTTTTCTCTTTTTCTGTGTTGTCTCTCTTTTGTCTTCCAGATGGAGCTCGAGAAATATTTTTTATGTTGATGAAGAGTTGGGCATGGGATTTGTTATCACATACCATGTGTTTGCTCTGTCTCCTTGCAACTTTCTTGCAATTTTTGTTTGTTTTTTATTCTCTTTTCCAGTATAATAAGTATGCATATATGAACTTTTTTTTTATTTACAGGTCACTGTGTGCATTTCATGTGTAGTATTTTATATCTGTTATTGTATGTGTTAATGCATGTAAGTTGGTATATGTTATTTTTTTGTATTGTCTCTCTTCTGTTTTCTTTCAGATGACGGTCGACAAGTATTTTTCATGCTGAAGAGGAGTTTGGCATCGGATTTGTTATAACATCTATTTGTTCTTTCTCCTTGCAACTTTCTTACTCTTTTTGTCTTACTTTTTTTTCTCTTTTTCAGTATGATATGTATGCATATATAAACAATCTTTTTTCACAGGTCACTTTGTGTGCATTTCATGGGTAGTATTTTATATCTGTTATGGTATGTGGTAATGCATGTAAATTGGTACCTCTTTTTTGTGTTGTCTCTCTTCTGTTTTCTTACAGATGGCGGTCGACAAGTGTTTTTCATGGTGAAGAGGAGTTTGGCATCGGATTTGTTATAACATCTATTTGTTCTTTTTCCTTGCAACTTTCTTACTCTTTTTGTCTTACTTTTTTTTCTCTTTTTCAGTATGATATGTATGCATATATAAACAATCTTTTTTCACAGGTCACTTTGTGTGCATTTCATGGGTAGTATTTTATATCTGTTATGGTATGTGGTAATGCATGTAAATTGGTACCTCTTTTTTTGTGTTGTCACTCTTCTGTTTTCTTACAGATGGCGGTCGACAAGTGTTTTTCATGGTGAAGAAGAGTTGTGCATGTGAATTGGTATGGTGGTCGCAGTTGAGCGTATTTGTGTTTTCACATTCACTGTGCAGATTTTGCACACTAACTGTTAAAGAAAATAAATCTGGAGAGGAATAGGGTGGCTATTGGGGAGGAGGAGGCCACAGTACAGGGTGGGCCATTTATATGGATACAGCTAAATTTGGCTATTTATATGGGTACATAATTGTATGTGAATGGTGAAATTAACAAACAAAACCACCACTATTGGTCTGACACTAACCCACATTGGATAGATCCCTCCAAGACTGTTGGAACAAAAAAATTGGTGGTATGATGTTGTATCTGGGGTGTATACATAGATCAGGTGTATCCATATAAATGGCCCACCCTGTAGTATCCTTTAGTTTTGCAATGTGTAATATTTTATATCTTACATTGTATGTGTAAATGCATGTATGTTGTTTTCTCTTTTTCTGTGTTGTCTCTCTTTTGTCTTCCAGATGGAGCTCGAGAAATATTTTTTATGTTGATGAAGAGTTGGACATAGGATTTGTTATCACATACCATGTGTTTGCTCTGTCTCCTTGCAACTTTCTTGCACTTTTTGTTTGTTTTTTATTCTCTTTTCCAGTATAATAAGTATGCATGTATGAACTTTTTTTTTTTTACAGGTCACTGTGTGCATTTCATGTGTAGTATTTTATATCTGTTATTGTATGTGTTAATGCATGTAAGTTGGTATATGTTATTTTTTTGTATTGTCTCTCTTCTGTTTTCTTTCAGATGGCGGTCGACAAGTATTTTTCATGCTGAAGAGGAGTTTGGCATCGGATTTGTTATAACATCTATTTGTTCTTTCTCCTTGCAACTTTCTTACTCTTTTTGTCTTACTTTTTTTTTCTCTTTTTCAGTATGATATGTATGCATATATAAACAATCTTTTTTCATAGGTCACTTTGTGTGCATTTCATGGGTAGTATTTTATAACTGTTATTGTATGTGTTAATGCATGTAAATTGGTGCCTCTTTTTTGTGTTGTCTCTCTTCTGTTTTCTTACAGATGGCGGTCGACAAGTGTTTTTCATGGTGAAGAGGAGTTTGGCATCGGATTTGTTATAACATCTATTTGTTCTTTTTCCTTGCAACTTTCTTACTCTTTTTGTCTTACTTTTTTTTCTCTTTTTCAGTATGATATGTATGCATATATAAACAATCTTTTTTCACAGGTCACTTTGTGTGCATTTCATGGGTAGTATTTTATATCTGTTATGGTATGTGGTAATGCATGTAAATTGGTACCTCTTTTTTTGTGTTGTCACTCTTCTGTTTTCTTACAGATGGCGGTCGACAAGTGTTTTTCATGGTGAAGAAGAGTTGTGCATGTGAATTGGTATGGTGGTCGCAGTTGAGCGTATTTGTGTTTTCACATTCACTGTGCAGATTTTGCACACTAACTGTTAAAGAAAATAAATCTGGAGAGGAATAGGGTGGCTATTGGGGAGGAGGAGGCCACAGTACAGGGTGGGCCATTTATATGGATACAGCTAAATTTGGCTATTTATATAGGTACATAATTGTATGTGAATGGTGAAATTAACAAACAAAACCACCACTATTGGTCCGACACTAACCCACATTGGATAGATCCCTCCAAGACTGTTGGAACAAAAAAATTGGTGGTATGATGTTGTATAAGGGGTGTATACATAGATCAGGTGTATCCATATAAATTGCCCACCCTGTAGTATCCTTTAGTTTTGCAATGTGTAATATTTTATATCTTACATTGTATGAGTAAATGCATGTATGTTGTTTTCTCTTTTTCTGTGTTGTCTCTCTTTTGTCTTCCAGATGGAGCTCGAGAAATATTTTTTATGTTGATGAAGAGTTGGACATGGGATTTGTTATCACATACCATGTGTTTGCTCTGTCTCCTTGCAACTTTCTTGCACTTTTTGTTTGTTTTTTATTCTCTTTTCCAGTATAATAAGTATGCATGTATGAACTTTTTTTTTTTTACAGGTCACTGTGTGCATTTCATGTGTAGTATTTTATATCTGTTATTGTATGTGTTAATGCATGTAAGTTGGTATATGTTTTTTTTTTTTTGTATTGTCTCTCTTCTGTTTTCTTTCAGATGGCGGTCGACAAGTATTTTTCATGCTGAAGAGGAGTTTGGCATCGGATTTGTTATAACATCTATTTGTTCTTTCTCCTTGCAACTTTCTTACTCTTTTTGTCTTACTTTTTTTTTTCTCTTTTTCAGTATGATATGTATGCATATATAAACAATCTTTTTTCACAGGTCACTTTGTGTGCATTTCATGGGTAGTATTTTATAACTGTTATTGTATGTGGTAATGCATGTAAATTGGTACCTCTTTTTTTGTGTTGTCTCTCTTCTGTTTTCTTACAGATGGCGGTCGACAAGTGTTTTTCATGGTGAAGAGGAGTTTGGCATCGGATTTGTTATAACATCTATTTGTTCTTTTTCCTTGCAACTTTCTTACTCTTTTTGTCTTACTTTTTTTTTCTCTTTTTCAGTATGATATGTATGCATATATAGACAATCTTTTTTCACAGGTCACTTTATGTGCATTTCATGGGTAGTATTTTATAACTGTTATTGTATGTGGTAATGCATGTAAATTGGTACCTCTTTTTTGTGTTGTCTCTCTTCTGTTTTCTTACAGATGGCGGTCGACAAGTGTTTTTCATGGTGAAGAAGAGTTGTGCATGTGAATTGGTATGGTGGTCGCAGTTGCGCGTATTTGTGTTTTCACATTCACTGTGCAGATTTTGCACACTAACTGTTAAAGAAAATAAATCTGGAGAGGAATAGGGTGGCTATTGGGGAGGAGGAGGCCACAGTACAGGGTGGGCCATTTATATGGATACAGCTAAATTTGGCTATTTATATAGGTACATAATTGTATGTGAATGGTGAAATTAACAAACAAAACCACCACTATTGGTCTGACACTAACCCACTTTGGATAGATCCCTCCAAGACTGTTGGAACAAAAAAATTGGTGGTATGATGTTGTATCTGGGGTGTATACATAGATCAGGTGTATCCATATAAATGGCCCACCCTGTAGTATCCTTTAGTTTTGCAATGTGTAATATTTTATATCTTACATTGTATGTGTAAATGCATGTATGTTGTTTTCTCTTTTTCTGTGTTGTCTCTCTTTTGTCTTCCAGATGGAGCTCGAGAAATATTTTTTATGTTGATGAAGAGTTGGACATAGGATTTGTTATCACATACCATGTGTTTGCTCTGTCTCCTTGCAACTTTCTTGCACTTTTTGTTTGTTTTTTATTCTCTTTTCCAGTATAATAAGTATGCATGTATGAACTTTTTTTTTTTACAGGTCACTGTGTGCATTTCATGTGTAGTATTTTATATCTGTTATTGTATGTGTTAATGCATGTAAGTTGGTATATGTTATTTTTTTGTATTGTCTCTCTTCTGTTTTCTTTCAGATGGCGGTCGACAAGTATTTTTCATGCTGAAGAGGAGTTTGGCATCGGATTTGTTATAACATCTATTTGTTCTTTCTCCTTGCAACTTTCTTACTCTTTTTGTCTTACTTTTTTTTTCTCTTTTTCAGTATGATATGTATGCATATATAAACAATCTTTTTTCATAGGTCACTTTGTGTGCATTTCATGGGTAGTATTTTATAACTGTTATTGTATGTGTTAATGCATGTAAATTGGTGCCTCTTTTTTGTGTTGTCTCTCTTCTGTTTTCTTACAGATGGCGGTCGACAAGTGTTTTTCATGGTGAAGAGGAGTTTGGCATCGGATTTGTTATAACATCTATTTGTTCTTTTTCCTTGCAACTTTCTTACTCTTTTTGTCTTACTTTTTTTTCTCTTTTTCAGTATGATATGTATGCATATATAAACAATCTTTTTTCACAGGTCACTTTGTGTGCATTTCATGGGTAGTATTTTATATCTGTTATGGTATGTGGTAATGCATGTAAATTGGTACCTCTTTTTTTGTGTTGTCACTCTTCTGTTTTCTTACAGATGGCGGTCGACAAGTGTTTTTCATGGTGAAGAAGAGTTGTGCATGTGAATTGGTATGGTGGTCGCAGTTGAGCGTATTTGTGTTTTCACATTCACTGTGCAGATTTTGCACACTAACTGTTAAAGAAAATAAATCTGGAGAGGAATAGGGTGGCTATTGGGGAGGAGGAGGCCACAGTACAGGGTGGGCCATTTATATGGATACAGCTAAATTTGGCTATTTATATAGGTACATAATTGTATGTGAATGGTGAAATTAACAAACAAAACCACCACTATTGGTCCGACACTAACCCACATTGGATAGATCCCTCCAAGACTGTTGGAACAAAAAAATTGGTGGTATGATGTTGTATAAGGGGTGTATACATAGATCAGGTGAATACATATAAATTGCCCACCCTGTAGTATCCTTTAGTTTTGCAATGTGTAATATTTTATATCTTACATTGTATGAGTAAATGCATGTATGTTGTTTTCTCTTTTTCTGTGTTGTCTCTCTTTTGTCTTCCAGATGGAGCTCGAGAAATATTTTTTATGTTGATGAAGAGTTGGACATGGGATTTGTTATCACATACCATGTGTTTGCTCTGTCTCCTTGCAACTTTCTTGCACTTTTTGTTTGTTTTTTATTCTCTTTTCCAGTATAATAAGTATGCATATATGAACTTTTTTTTTTTTACAGGTCACTGTGTGCATTTCATGTGTAGTATTTTATATCTGTTATTGTATGTGTTAATGCTTGTAAGTTGGTATATATTTTTTTTGTATTGTCTCTCTTCTGTTTTCTTTCAGATGGCGGTCGACAAGTATTTTTCATGGTGAAGAGGAGTTTGGCATCGGATTTGTTATAACATCTATTTGTTCTTTTTCCTTGCAACTTTCTTACTCTTTTTGTCTTACTTTTTTTTTCTCTTTTTCAGTATGATATGTATGCATATATAAACAATCTTTTTTCACAGGTCACTTTATGTGCATTTCATGGGTAGTATTTTATAACTGTTATTGTATGTGGTAATGCATGTAAATTGGTACCTCTTTTTTGTGTTGTCTCTCTTCTGTTTTCTTACAGATGGCGGTCGACAAGTGTTTTTCATGGTGAAGAAGAGTTGTGCATGTGAATTGGTATGGTGGTCGCAGTTGCGCGTATTTGTGTTTTCACATTCACTGTGCAGATTTTGCACACTAACTGTTAAAGAAAATAAATCTGGAGAGGAATAGGGTGGCTATTGGGGAGGAGGAGGCCACAGTACAGGGTGGGCCATTTATATGGATACAGCTAAATTTGGCTATTTATATAGGTACATAATTGTATGTGAATGGTGAAATTAACAAACAAAACCACCACTATTGGTCTGACACTAACCCACATTGGATAGATCCCTCCAAGACTGTTGGAACAAAAAAATTGGTGGTATGATGTTGTATCTGGGGTGTATACATAGATCAGGTGTATCCATATAAATGGCCCACCCTGTAGTATCCTTTAGTTTTGCAATGTGTAATATTTTATATCTTACATTGTATGTGTAAATGCATGTATGTTGTTTTCTCTTTTTCTGTGTTGTCTCTCTTTTGTCTTCCAGATGGAGCTCGAGAAATATTTTTTATGTTGATGAAGAGTTGGACATAGGATTTGTTATCACATACCATGTGTTTGCTCTGTCTCCTTGCAACTTTCTTGCACTTTTTGTTTGTTTTTTATTCTCTTTTCCAGTATAATAAGTATGCATGTATGAACTTTTTTTTTTTACAGGTCACTGTGTGCATTTCATGTGTAGTATTTTATATCTGTTATTGTATGTGTTAATGCATGTAAGTTGGTATATGTTATTTTTTTGTATTGTCTCTCTTCTGTTTTCTTTCAGATGGCGGTCGACAAGTATTTTTCATGCTGAAGAGGAGTTTGGCATCGGATTTGTTATAACATCTATTTGTTCTTTCTCCTTGCAACTTTCTTACTCTTTTTGTCTTACTTTTTTTTTCTCTTTTTCAGTATGATATGTATGCATATATAAACAATCTTTTTTCATAGGTCACTTTGTGTGCATTTCATGGGTAGTATTTTATAACTGTTATTGTATGTGTTAATGCATGTAAATTGGTGCCTCTTTTTTGTGTTGTCTCTCTTCTGTTTTCTTTCAGATGGCGGTCGACAAGTATTTTTCATGCTGAAGAGGAGTTTGGCATCGGATTTGTTATAACATCTATTTGTTCTTTCTCCTTGCAACTTTCTTACTCTTTTTGTCTTACTTTTTTTTTCTCTTTTTCAGTATGATATGTATGCATATATAAACAATCTTTTTTCATAGGTCACTTTGTGTGCATTTCATGGGTAGTATTTTATATCTGTTATGGTATGTGGTAATGCATGTAAATTGGTACCTCTTTTTTTGTGTTGTCACTCTTCTGTTTTCTTACAGATGGCGGTCGACAAGTGTTTTTCATGGTGAAGAAGAGTTGTGCATGTGAATTGGTATGGTGGTCGCAGTTGAGCGTATTTGTGTTTTCACATTCACTGTGCAGATTTTGCACACTAACTGTTAAAGAAAATAAATCTGGAGAGGAATAGGGTGGCTATTGGGGAGGAGGAGGCCACAGTACAGGGTGGGCCATTTATATGGATACAGCTAAATTTGGCTATTTATATAGGTACATAATTGTATGTGAATGGTGAAATTAACAAACAAAACCACCACTATTGGTCCGACACTAACCCACATTGGATAGATCCCTCCAAGACTGTTGGAACAAAAAAATTGGTGGTATGATGTTGTATAAGGGGTGTATACATAGATCAGGTGAATACATATAAATTGCCCACCCTGTAGTATCCTTTAGTTTTGCAATGTGTAATATTTTATATCTTACATTGTATGAGTAAATGCATGTATGTTGTTTTCTCTTTTTCTGTGTTGTCTCTCTTTTGTCTTCCAGATGGAGCTCGAGAAATATTTTTTATGTTGATGAAGAGTTGGACATGGGATTTGTTATCACATACCATGTGTTTGCTCTGTCTCCTTGCAACTTTCTTGCACTTTTTGTTTGTTTTTTATTCTCTTTTCCAGTATAATAAGTATGCATATATGAACTTTTTTTTTTTTACAGGTCACTGTGTGCATTTCATGTGTAGTATTTTATATCTGTTATTGTATGTGTTAATGCTTGTAAGTTGGTATATATTTTTTTTGTATTGTCTCTCTTCTGTTTTCTTTCAGATGGCGGTCGACAAGTATTTTTCATGCTGAAGAGGAGTTTGGCATCGGATTTGTTATAACATCTATTTGTTCTTTCTCCTTGCAACTTTCTTACTCTTTTTGTCTTACTTTTTTTTTCTCTTTTTCAGTATGATATGTATGCATATATAAACAATCTTTTTTCACAGGTCACTTTGTGTGCATTTCATGGGTAGTATTTTATAACTGTTATTGTATGTGGTAATGCATGTAAATTGGTACCTCTTTTTTTGTGTTGTCTCTCTTCTGTTTTCTTACAGATGGCGGTCGACAAGTGTTTTTCATGGTGAAGAGGAGTTTGGCATCGGATTTGTTATAACATCTATTTGTTCTTTTTCCTTGCAACTTTCTTACTCTTTTTGTCTTACTTTTTTTTCTCTTTTTCAGTATGATATGTATGCATATATAAACAATCTTTTTTCACAGGTCACTTTGTGTGCATTTCATGGGTAGTATTTTATAACTGTTATTGTATGTGTTAATGCATGTAAGTTGGTACCTCTTTTTTTGTATTGTCTCTCTTCTGTTTTCTTTCAGATGGCGGTCAAGTATTTTGCATGTTAAAGGGGAGGTTGGCATCGGATTTGTTATAACATCTATTTGTTCTTTCTCCTTGCAACTTTCTTACTCTTTTTGTCTTACTTTTTTTCTCTTTTTCAGTATGATATGTATGCATATATAAACAATCTTTTTTCACAGGTCACTTTGTGTGCATTTCATGGGTAGTATTTTATATCTGTTATGGTATGTGGTAATGCATGTAAATTGGTACCTCTTTTTTTGTGTTGTCACTCTTCTGTTTTCTTACAGATGGCGGTCAACAAGTGTTTTTCATGGTGAAGAGGAGTTTGGCATCGGATTTGTTATAACATCTATTTGTTCTTTCTCCTTGCAACTTTCTTACTCTTTTTGTCTTACTTTTTTTTTCTCTTTTTCAGTATGATATGTATGCATATATAAACAATCTTTTTTCACAGGTCACTTTATGTGCATTTCATGGGTAGTATTTTATAACTGTTATTGTATGTGGTAATGCATGTAAATTGGTACCTCTTTTTTGTCTTGTCTCTCTTCTGTTTTCTTACAGATGGCGGTCGACAAGTGTTTTTCATGGTGAAGAAGAGTTGTGCATGTGAATTGGTATGGTGGTCGCAGTTGCGCGTATTTGTGTTTTCACATTCACTGTGCAGATTTTGCACACTAACTGTTAAAGAAAATAAATCTGGAGAGGAATAGGGTGGCTATTGGGGAGGAGGAGGCCACAGTACAGGGTGGGCCATTTATATGGATACAGCTAAATTTGGCTATTTATATAGGTACATAATTGTATGTGAATGGTGAAATTAACAAACAAAACCACCACTATTGGTCTGACACTAACCCACATTGGATAGATCCCTCCAAGACTGTTGGAACAAAAAAATTGGTGGTATGATGTTGTATCTGGGGTGTATACATAGATCAGGTGTATCCATATAAATGGCCCACCCTGTAGTATCCTTTAGTTTTGCAATGTGTAATATTTTATATCTTACATTGTATGTGTAAATGCATGTATGTTGTTTTCTCTTTTTCTGTGTTGTCTCTCTTTTGTCTTCCAGATGGAGCTCGAGAAATATTTTTTATGTTGATGAAGAGTTGGACATAGGATTTGTTATCACATACCATGTGTTTGCTCTGTCTCCTTGCAACTTTCTTGCACTTTTTGTTTGTTTTTTATTCTCTTTTCCAGTATAATAAGTATGCATGTATGAACTTTTTTTTTTTTACAGGTCACTGTGTGCATTTCATGTGTAGTATTTTATATCTGTTATTGTATGTGTTAATGCATGTAAGTTGGTATATGTTATTTTTTTGTATTGTCTCTCTTCTGTTTTCTTTCAGATGGCGGTCGACAAGTATTTTTCATGCTGAAGAGGAGTTTGGCATCGGATTTGTTATAACATCTATTTGTTCTTTCTCCTTGCAACTTTCTTACTCTTTTTGTCTTACTTTTTTTTTCTCTTTTTCAGTATGATATGTATGCATATATAAACAATCTTTTTTCATAGGTCACTTTGTGTGCATTTCATGGGTAGTATTTTATATCTGTTATGGTATGTGGTAATGCATGTAAATTGGTACCTCTTTTTTTGTGTTGTCACTCTTCTGTTTTCTTACAGATGGCGGTCAACAAGTGTTTTTCATGGTGAAGAGGAGTTTGGCATCGGATTTGTTATAACATCTATTTGTTCTTTCTCCTTGCAACTTTCTTACTCTTTTTGTCTTACTTTTTTTTTCTCTTTTTCAGTATGATATGTATGCATATATAAACAATCTTTTTTCACAGGTCACTTTATGTGCATTTCATGGGTAGTATTTTATAACTGTTATTGTATGTGGTAATGCATGTAAATTGGTACCTCTTTTTTGTCTTGTCTCTCTTCTGTTTTCTTACAGATGGCGGTCGACAAGTGTTTTTCATGGTGAAGAAGAGTTGTGCATGTGAATTGGTATGGTGGTCGCAGTTGCGCGTATTTGTGTTTTCACATTCACTGTGCAGATTTTGCACACTAACTGTTAAAGAAAATAAATCTGGAGAGGAATAGGGTGGCTATTGGGGAGGAGGAGGCCACAGTACAGGGTGGGCCATTTATATGGATACAGCTAAATTTGGCTATTTATATAGGTACATAATTGTATGTGAATGGTGAAATTAACAAACAAAACCACCACTATTGGTCTGACACTAACCCACATTGGATAGATCCCTCCAAGACTGTTGGAACAAAAAAATTGGTGGTATGATGTTGTATCTGGGGTGTATACATAGATCAGGTGTATCCATATAAATGGCCCACCCTGTAGTATCCTTTAGTTTTGCAATGTGTAATATTTTATATCTTACATTGTATGTGTAAATGCATGTATGTTGTTTTCTCTTTTTCTGTGTTGTCTCTCTTTTGTCTTCCAGATGGAGCTCGAGAAATATTTTTTATGTTGATGAAGAGTTGGACATAGGATTTGTTATCACATACCATGTGTTTGCTCTGTCTCCTTGCAACTTTCTTGCACTTTTTGTTTGTTTTTTATTCTCTTTTCCAGTATAATAAGTATGCATGTATGAACTTTTTTTTTTTTACAGGTCACTGTGTGCATTTCATGTGTAGTATTTTATATCTGTTATTGTATGTGTTAATGCATGTAAGTTGGTATATGTTATTTTTTTGTATTGTCTCTCTTCTGTTTTCTTTCAGATGGCGGTCGACAAGTATTTTTCATGCTGAAGAGGAGTTTGGCATCGGATTTGTTATAACATCTATTTGTTCTTTCTCCTTGCAACTTTCTTACTCTTTTTGTCTTACTTTTTTTTTCTCTTTTTCAGTATGATATGTATGCATATATAAACAATCTTTTTTCATAGGTCACTTTGTGTGCATTTCATGGGTAGTATTTTATAACTGTTATTGTATGTGTTAATGCATGTAAATTGGTGCCTCTTTTTTGTGTTGTCTCTCTTCTGTTTTCTTACAGATGGCGGTCGACAAGTGTTTTTCATGGTGAAGAGGAGTTTGGCATCGGATTTGTTATAACATCTATTTGTTCTTTTTCCTTGCAACTTTCTTACTCTTTTTGTCTTACTTTTTTTTCTCTTTTTCAGTATGATATGTATGCATATATAAACAATCTTTTTTCACAGGTCACTTTGTGTGCATTTCATGGGTAGTATTTTATATCTGTTATGGTATGTGGTAATGCATGTAAATTGGTACCTCTTTTTTTGTGTTGTCACTCTTCTGTTTTCTTACAGATGGCGGTCGACAAGTGTTTTTCATGGTGAAGAAGAGTTGTGCATGTGAATTGGTATGGTGGTCGCAGTTGAG
This sequence comes from Hyperolius riggenbachi, assembly GCF_040937935.1. Taxonomy (NCBI): domain Eukaryota; kingdom Metazoa; phylum Chordata; class Amphibia; order Anura; family Hyperoliidae; genus Hyperolius; species Hyperolius riggenbachi. The sequence continues at coordinate 358,272,960 of NC_090648.1, read as the reverse complement.
CGTATTTGTGTTTTCACATTCACTGTGCAGATTTTGCACACTAACTGTTAAAGAAAATAAATCTGGAGAGGAATAGGGTGGCTATTGGGGAGGAGGAGGCCACAGTACAGGGTGGGCCATTTATATGGATACAGCTAAATTTGGCTATTTATATAGGTACATAATTGTATGTGAATGGTGAAATTAACAAACAAAACCACCACTATTGGTCCGACACTAACCCACATTGGATAGATCCCTCCAAGACTGTTGGAACAAAAAAATTGGTGGTATGATGTTGTATAAGGGGTGTATACATAGATCAGGTGTATCCATATAAATTGCCCACCCTGTAGTATCCTTTAGTTTTGCAATGTGTAATATTTTATATCTTACATTGTATGAGTAAATGCATGTATGTTGTTTTCTCTTTTTCTGTGTTGTCTCTCTTTTGTCTTCCAGATGGAGCTCGAGAAATATTTTTTATGTTGATGAAGAGTTGGACATGGGATTTGTTATCACATACCATGTGTTTGCTCTGTCTCCTTGCAACTTTCTTGCACTTTTTGTTTGTTTTTTATTCTCTTTTCCAGTATAATAAGTATGCATGTATGAACTTTTTTTTTTTTTACAGGTCACTGTGTGCATTTCATGTGTAGTATTTTATATCTGTTATTGTATGTGTTAATGCATGTAAGTTGGTATATGTTTTTTTTTTTTGTATTGTCTCTCTTCTGTTTTCTTTCAGATGGCGGTCGACAAGTATTTTTCATGCTGAAGAGGAGTTTGGCATCGGATTTGTTATAACATCTATTTGTTCTTTCTCCTTGCAACTTTCTTACTCTTTTTGTCTTACTTTTTTTTTTCTCTTTTTCAGTATGATATGTATGCATATATAAACAATCTTTTTTCACAGGTCACTTTGTGTGCATTTCATGGGTAGTATTTTATAACTGTTATTGTATGTGGTAATGCATGTAAATTGGTACCTCTTTTTTTGTGTTGTCTCTCTTCTGTTTTCTTACAGATGGCGGTCGACAAGTGTTTTTCATGGTGAAGAGGAGTTTGGCATCGGATTTGTTATAACATCTATTTGTTCTTTTTCCTTGCAACTTTCTTACTCTTTTTGTCTTACTTTTTTTTTCTCTTTTTCAGTATGATATGTATGCATATATAAACAATCTTTTTTCACAGGTCACTTTATGTGCATTTCATGGGTAGTATTTTATAACTGTTATTGTATGTGGTAATGCATGTAAATTGGTACCTCTTTTTTGTGTTGTCTCTCTTCTGTTTTCTTACAGATGGCGGTCGACAAGTGTTTTTCATGGTGAAGAAGAGTTGTGCATGTGAATTGGTATGGTGGTCGCAGTTGCGCGTATTTGTGTTTTCACATTCACTGTGCAGATTTTGCACACTAACTGTTAAAGAAAATAAATCTGGAGAGGAATAGGGTGGCTATTGGGGAGGAGGAGGCCACAGTACAGGGTGGGCCATTTATATGGATACAGCTAAATTTGGCTATTTATATAGGTACATAATTGTATGTGAATGGTGAAATTAACAAACAAAACCACCACTATTGGTCTGACACTAACCCACATTGGATAGATCCCTCCAAGACTGTTGGAACAAAAAAATTGGTGGTATGATGTTGTATCTGGGGTGTATACATAGATCAGGTGTATCCATATAAATGGCCCACCCTGTAGTATCCTTTAGTTTTGCAATGTGTAATATTTTATATCTTACATTGTATGTGTAAATGCATGTATGTTGTTTTCTCTTTTTCTGTGTTGTCTCTCTTTTGTCTTCCAGATGGAGCTCGAGAAATATTTTTTATGTTGATGAAGAGTTGGACATAGGATTTGTTATCACATACCATGTGTTTGCTCTGTCTCCTTGCAACTTTCTTGCACTTTTTGTTTGTTTTTTATTCTCTTTTCCAGTATAATAAGTATGCATGTATGAACTTTTTTTTTTTACAGGTCACTGTGTGCATTTCATGTGTAGTATTTTATTTCTGTTATTGTATGTGTTAATGCATGTAAGTTGGTATATGTTATTTTTTTGTATTGTCTCTCTTCTGTTTTCTTTCAGATGGCGGTCGACAAGTATTTTTCATGCTGAAGAGGAGTTTGGCATCGGATTTGTTATAACATCTATTTGTTCTTTCTCCTTGCAACTTTCTTACTCTTTTTGTCTTACTTTTTTTTTCTCTTTTTCAGTATGATATGTATGCATATATAAACAATCTTTTTTCATAGGTCACTTTGTGTGCATTTCATGGGTAGTATTTTATAACTGTTATTGTATGTGTTAATGCATGTAAATTGGTGCCTCTTTTTTGTGTTGTCTCTCTTCTGTTTTCTTACAGATGGCGGTCGACAAGTGTTTTTCATGGTGAAGAGGAGTTTGGCATCGGATTTGTTATAACATCTATTTGTTCTTTTTCCTTGCAACTTTCTTACTCTTTTTGTCTTACTTTTTTTTCTCTTTTTCAGTATGATATGTATGCATATATAAACAATCTTTTTTCACAGGTCACTTTGTGTGCATTTCATGGGTAGTATTTTATATCTGTTATGGTATGTGGTAATGCATGTAAATTGGTACCTCTTTTTTTGTGTTGTCACTCTTCTGTTTTCTTACAGATGGCGGTCGACAAGTGTTTTTCATGGTGAAGAAGAGTTGTGCATGTGAATTGGTATGGTGGTCGCAGTTGAGCGTATTTGTGTTTTCACATTCACTGTGCAGATTTTGCACACTAACTGTTAAAGAAAATAAATCTGGAGAGGAATAGGGTGGCTATTGGGGAGGAGGAGGCCACAGTACAGGGTGGGCCATTTATATGGATACAGCTAAATTTGGCTATTTATATAGGTACATAATTGTATGTGAATGGTGAAATTAACAAACAAAACCACCACTATTGGTCCGACACTAACCCACATTGGATAGATCCCTCCAAGACTGTTGGAACAAAAAAATTGGTGGTATGATGTTGTATAAGGGGTGTATACATAGATCAGGTGTATCCATATAAATTGCCCACCCTGTAGTATCCTTTAGTTTTGCAATGTGTAATATTTTATATCTTACATTGTATGAGTAAATGCATGTATGTTGTTTTCTCTTTTTCTGTGTTGTCTCTCTTTTGTCTTCCAGATGGAGCTCGAGAAATATTTTTTATGTTGATGAAGAGTTGGACATGGGATTTGTTATCACATACCATGTGTTTGCTCTGTCTCCTTGCAACTTTCTTGCACTTTTTGTTTGTTTTTTATTCTCTTTTCCAGTATAATAAGTATGCATGTATGAACTTTTTTTTTTTTACAGGTCACTGTGTGCATTTCATGTGTAGTATTTTATATCTGTTATTGTATGTGTTAATGCATGTAAGTTGGTATATGTTTTTTTTTTTTTGTATTGTCTCTCTTCTGTTTTCTTTCAGATGGCGGTCGACAAGTATTTTTCATGCTGAAGAGGAGTTTGGCATCGGATTTGTTATAACATCTATTTGTTCTTTCTCCTTGCAACTTTCTTACTCTTTTTGTCTTACTTTTTTTTTTCTCTTTTTCAGTATGATATGTATGCATATATAAACAATCTTTTTTCACAGGTCACTTTGTGTGCATTTCATGGGTAGTATTTTATAACTGTTATTGTATGTGGTAATGCATGTAAATTGGTACCTCTTTTTTTGTGTTGTCTCTCTTCTGTTTTCTTACAGATGGCGGTCGACAAGTGTTTTTCATGGTGAAGAGGAGTTTGGCATCGGATTTGTTATAACATCTATTTGTTCTTTTTCCTTGCAACTTTCTTACTCTTTTTGTCTTACTTTTTTTTTCTCTTTTTCAGTATGATATGTATGCATATATAAACAATCTTTTTTCACAGGTCACTTTATGTGCATTTCATGGGTAGTATTTTATAACTGTTATTGTATGTGGTAATGCATGTAAATTGGTACCTCTTTTTTGTGTTGTCTCTCTTCTGTTTTCTTACAGATGGCGGTCGACAAGTGTTTTTCATGGTGAAGAAGAGTTGTGCATGTGAATTGGTATGGTGGTCGCAGTTGCGCGTATTTGTGTTTTCACATTCACTGTGCAGATTTTGCACACTAATTGTTAAAGAAAATAAATCTGGAGAGGAATAGGGTGGCTATTGGGGAGGAGGAGGCCACAGTACAGGGTGGGCCATTTATATGGATACAGCTAAATTTGGCTATTTATATAGGTACATAATTGTATGTGAATGGTGAAATTAACAAACAAAACCACCACTATTGGTCTGACACTAACCCACATTGGATAGATCCCTCCAAGACTGTTGGAACAAAAAAATTGGTGGTATGATGTTGTATCTGGGGTGTATACATAGATCAGGTGTATCCATATAAATGGCCCACCCTGTAGTATCCTTTAGTTTTGCAATGTGTAATATTTTATATCTTACATTGTATGTGTAAATGCATGTATGTTGTTTTCTCTTTTTCTGTGTTGTCTCTCTTTTGTCTTCCAGATGGAGCTCGAGAAATATTTTTTATGTTGATGAAGAGTTGGACATAGGATTTGTTATCACATACCATGTGTTTGCTCTGTCTCCTTGCAACTTTCTTGCACTTTTTGTTTGTTTTTTATTCTCTTTTCCAGTATAATAAGTATGCATGTATGAACTTTTTTTTTTTACAGGTCACTGTGTGCATTTCATGTGTAGTATTTTATTTCTGTTATTGTATGTGTTAATGCATGTAAGTTGGTATATGTTATTTTTTTGTATTGTCTCTCTTCTGTTTTCTTTCAGATGGCGGTCGACAAGTATTTTTCATGCTGAAGAGGAGTTTGGCATCGGATTTGTTATAACATCTATTTGTTCTTTCTCCTTGCAACTTTCTTACTCTTTTTGTCTTACTTTTTTTTTCTCTTTTTCAGTATGATATGTATGCATATATAAACAATCTTTTTTCATAGGTCACTTTGTGTGCATTTCATGGGTAGTATTTTATAACTGTTATTGTATGTGTTAATGCATGTAAATTGGTGCCTCTTTTTTGTGTTGTCTCTCTTCTGTTTTCTTACAGATGGCGGTCGACAAGTGTTTTTCATGGTGAAGAGGAGTTTGGCATCGGATTTGTTATAACATCTATTTGTTCTTTTTCCTTGCAACTTTCTTACTCTGTTTGTCTTACTTTTTTTTCTCTTTTTCAGTATGATATGTATGCATATATAAACAATCTTTTTTCACAGGTCACTTTGTGTGCATTTCATGGGTAGTATTTTATATCTGTTATGGTATGTGGTAATGCATGTAAATTGGTACCTCTTTTTTTGTGTTGTCACTCTTCTGTTTTCTTACAGATGGCGGTCGACAAGTGTTTTTCATGGTGAAGAAGAGTTGTGCATGTGAATTGGTATGGTGGTCGCAGTTGAGCGTATTTGTGTTTTCACATTCACTGTGCAGATTTTGCACACTAACTGTTAAAGAAAATAAATCTGGAGAGGAATAGGGTGGCTATTGGGGAGGAGGAGGCCACAGTACAGGGTGGGCCATTTATATGGATACAGCTAAATTTGGCTATTTATATAGGTACATAATTGTATGTGAATGGTGAAATTAACAAACAAAACCACCACTATTGGTCCGACACTAACCCACATTGGATAGATCCCTCCAAGACTGTTGGAACAAAAAAATTGGTGGTATGATGTTGTATAAGGGGTGTATACATAGATCAGGTGAATACATATAAATTGCCCACCCTGTAGTATCCTTTAGTTTTGCAATGTGTAATATTTTATATCTTACATTGTATGAGTAAATGCATGTATGTTGTTTTCTCTTTTTCTGTGTTGTCTCTCTTTTGTCTTCCAGATGGAGCTCGAGAAATATTTTTTATGTTGATGAAGAGTTGGACATGGGATTTGTTATCACATACCATGTGTTTGCTCTGTCTCCTTGCAACTTTCTTGCACTTTTTGTTTGTTTTTTATTCTCTTTTCCAGTATAATAAGTATGCATATATGAACTTTTTTTTTTTTACAGGTCACTGTGTGCATTTCATGTGTAGTATTTTATATCTGTTATTGTATGTGTTAATGCTTGTAAGTTGGTATATATTTTTTTTGTATTGTCTCTCTTCTGTTTTCTTTCAGATGGCGGTCGACAAGTATTTTTCATGCTGAAGAGGAGTTTGGCATCGGATTTCTTATAACATCTATTTGTTCTTTCTCCTTGCAACTTTCTTACTCTTTTTGTCTTACTTTTTTTTTCTCTTTTTCAGTATGATATGTATGCATATATAAACAATCTTTTTTCACAGGTCACTTTGTGTGCATTTCATGGGTAGTATTTTATAACTGTTATTGTATGTGGTAATGCATGTAAATTGGTACCTCTTTTTTTGTGTTGTCTCTCTTCTGTTTTCTTACAGATGGCGGTCGACAAGTGTTTTTCATGGTGAAGAGGAGTTTGGCATCGGATTTGTTATAACATCTATTTGTTCTTTTTCCTTGCAACTTTCTTACTCTTTTTGTCTTACTTTTTTTTCTCTTTTTCAGTATGATATGTATGCATATATAAACAATCTTTTTTCACAGGTCACTTTGTGTGCATTTCATGGGTAGTATTTTATAACTGTTATTGTATGTGTTAATGCATGTAAGTTGGTACCTCTTTTTTTGTATTGTCTCTCTTCTGTTTTCTTTCAGATGGCGGTCAAGTATTTTGCATGTTAAAGGGGAGGTTGGCATCGGATTTGTTATAACATCTATTTGTTCTTTCTCCTTGCAACTTTCTTACTCTTTTTGTCTTACTTTTTTTTCTCTTTTTCAGTATGATATGTATGCATATATAAACAATCTTTTTTCACAGGTCACTTTGTGTGCATTTCATGGGTAGTATTTTATATCTGTTATGGTATGTGGTAATGCATGTAAATTGGTACCTCTTTTTTTGTGTTGTCACTCTTCTGTTTTCTTACAGATGGCGGTCAACAAGTGTTTTTCATGGTGAAGAGGAGTTTGGCATCGGATTTGTTATAACATCTATTTGTTCTTTCTCCTTGCAACTTTCTTACTCTTTTTGTCTTACTTTTTTTTTCTCTTTTTCAGTATGATATGTATGCATATATAAACAATCTTTTTTCACAGGTCACTTTGTGTGCATTTCATGGGTAGTATTTTATATCTGTTATGGTATGTGGTAATGCATGTAAATTGGTACCTCTTTTTTTGTGTTGTCACTCTTCTGTTTTCTTACAGATGGCGGTCAACAAGTGTTTTTCATGGTGAAGAAGAGTTGTGCATGTGAATTGGTATGGCGGTCGCAGTTGCGCGTATTTGTGTCTTCACATTCACTGTGCAGATTTTGCACATTAACTGTTAAAGAAAATAAATCTGGAGAGGAATAGGGTGGCTATTGGGGAGGAGGAGGCCACAGTACAGGGTGGGCCATTTATATGGATACACCTTAATTTGGCTATTTATATGGGTACATAATTGTATGTGAATGGTGAAATTAACAAACAAAACCACCACTATTGGTCTGCCACTAACCCACATTGGATAGATCCCTCCAAGACTGTTGGAACAAAAAAAAATGGTGGTATGATGTTGTATATGGGGTGTTTACATAGATCAGGTGTATCTATATAAATGGCCCACCCTGTAGTATCCTTTAGTTTTTGCAATGTGTAATAGTTTATATCTTACATTGTATGTGTAAATGCATGTATGTTGTTTTCTCTTTTTCTGTGTTGTCTCTCTTTTGTCTTCCAGATGGAGCTCGAGAAATATTTTTTATGTTGATGAAGAGTTGGGCATGGGAGTTGTTATCACATACCATGTGTTTGCTCTGTCTCCTTGCAACTTTCTTGCACTTTTTGTTTGTTTTTTATTCTCTTTTCCAGTATAATAAGTATGCATATATGAACTTTTTTTTTTTTTTACAGGTCACTGTGTGCATTTCATGTGTAGTATTTTATATCTGTTATTGTATGTGTTAATGCATGTAAGTTGGTATATGTTTTTTTTTTTTTGTATTGTCTCTCTTCTGTTTTCTTTCAGATGGCGGTCGACAAGTATTTTTCATGCTGAAGAGGAGTTTGGCATCGGATTTGTTATAACATCTATTTGTTCTTTCTCCTTGCAACTTTCTTACTCTTTTTGTCTTACTTTTTTTTTCTCTTTTTCAGTATGATATGTATGCATATATAAACAATCTTTTTTCACAGGTCACTTTGTGTGCATTTCATGGGTAGTATTTTATAACTGTTATTGTATGTGGTAATGCATGTAAATTGGTACCTCTTTTTTTGTGTTGTCTCTCTTCTGTTTTCTTACAGATGGCGGTCGACAAGTGTTTTTCATGGTGAAGAGGAGTTTGGCATCGGATTTGTTATAACATCTATTTGTTCTTTTTCCTTGCAACTTTCTTACTCTTTTTGTCTTACTTTTTTTTTCTCTTTTTCAGTATGATATGTATGCATATATAAACAATCTTTTTTCACAGGTCACTTTATGTGCATTTCATGGGTAGTATTTTATAACTGTTATTGTATGTGGTAATGCATGTAAATTGGTACCTCTTTTTTGTGTTGTCTCTCTTCTGTTTTCTTACAGATGGCGGTCGACAAGTGTTTTTCATGGTGAAGAAGAGTTGTGCATGTGAATTGGTATGGTGGTCGCAGTTGCGCGTATTTGTGTTTTCACATTCACTGTGCAGATTTTGCACACTAACTGTTAAAGAAAATAAATCTGGAGAGGAATAGGGTGGCTATTGGGGAGGAGGAGGCCACAGTACAGGGTGGGCCATTTATATGGATACAGCTAAATTTGGCTATTTATATAGGTACATAATTGTATGTGAATGGTGAAATTAACAAACAAAACCACCACTATTGGTCTGACACTAACCCACATTGGATAGATCCCTCCAAGACTGTTGGATCAAAAAAATTGGTGGTATGATGTTGTATATGGGGTGTATACATAGATCAGGTGTATCCATATAAATGGCCCACCCTGTAGTATCCTTTAGTTTTGCAATGTGTAATATTTTATATCTTACATTGTATGTGTAAATGCATGTATGTTGTTTTCTCTTTTTCTGTGTTGTCTCTCTTTTGTCTTCCAGATGGAGCTCGAGAAATATTTTTTATGTTGATGAAGAGTTGGACATGGGATTTGTTATCACATACCATGTGTTTGCTCTGTCTCCTTGCAACTTTCTTGCACTTTTTGTTTGTTTTTTATTCTCTTTTCCAGTATAATAAGTATGCATATATGAACTTTTTTTTTTTTACAGGTCACTGTGTGCATTTCATGTGTAGTATTTTATATCTGTTATTGTATGTGTTAATGCATGTAAGTTGGTATATATTTTTTTTGTATTGTCTCTCTTCTGTTTTCTTTCAGATGGCGGTCGACAAGTATTTTTCATGCTGAAGAGGAGTTTGGCATCGGATTTGTTATAACATCTATTTGTTCTTTCTCCTTGCAACTTTCTTACTCTTTTTGTCTTACTTTTTTTTTCTCTTTTTCAGTATGATATGTATGCATATATAAACAATCTTTTTTCACAGGTCACTTTGTGTGCATTTCATGGGTAGTATTTTATATATGTTATGGTATGTGGTAATGCATGTAAATTGGTACCTCTTTTTTTGTGTTGTCTCTCTTCTGTTTTCTTACAGATGGCGGTCGACAAGTGTTTTTCATGGTGAAGAAGAGTTGTGCATGTGAATTGGTATGGCGGTCGCAGTTGCGCGTATTTGTGTCTTCACATTCACTGTGCAGATTTTGCACACTAACTGTTAAAGAAAATAAATCTGGAGAGGAATAGGGTGGCTATTGGGGAGGAGGAGGCCACAGTACAGGGTGGGCCATTTATATGGATACACCTTAATTTGGCTATTTATATGGGTACATAATTGTATGTGAATGGTGAAATTAACAAACAAAATCACCACTATTGGTCTGACACTAACCCACATTGGATAGATCCCTCCAAGACTGTTGGAACAAAAAAATTGGTGGTATGATGTTGTATCTGGGGTGTATACATAGATCAGGTGTATCTATATAAATGGCCCACCCTGTAGTATCCTTTAGTTTTGCAATGTGTAATATTTTATATCTTACATTGTATGTGTAAATGCATGTATGTTGTTTTCTCTTTTTCTGTGTTGTCTCTCTTTTGTCTTCCAGATGGAGCTCGAGAAATATTTTTTATGTTGATGAAGAGTTGGGCATGGGATTTGTTATCACATACCATGTGTTTGCTCTGTCTCCTTGCAACTTTCTTGCACTTTTTGTTTGTTTTTTATTCTCTTTTCCAGTATAATAAGTATGCATATATGAACTTTTTTTTTTACAGGTCACTGTGTGCATTTCATGTGTAGTATTTTATATCTGTTATTGTATGTGTTAATGCATGTAAGTTGGTATATGTTATTTTTTTGTATTGTCTCTCTTCTGTTTTCTTTCAGATGGCGGTCGACAAGTATTTTTCATGCTGAAGAGGAGTTTGGCATCGTAATTGTTATAACATCTATTTGTTCTTTCTCCTTGCAACTTTCTTACTCTTTTTGTCTTACTTTTTTTTTCTCTTTTTCAGTATGATATGTATGCATATATAAACAATCTTTTTTCACAGGTCACTTTGTGTGCATTTCATGGGTAGTATTTTATAACTGTTATTGTATGTGGTAATGCATGTAAATTGGTACCTCTTTTTTGTGTTGTCTCTCTTCTGTTTTCTTACAGATGGCGGTCGACAATTGTTTTTCATGGTGAAGAAGAGTTGTGCATGTGAATTGGTATGGTGGTCGCCGTTGCGCGTATTTGTGTTTTCACATTCACTGAGCAGATTTTGCACACTAACTGTTAAAGAAAATAAATCTGGAGAGGAATAGGGTGGCTATTGGGGAGGAGGAGGCCACAGTACAGGGTGGGCCATTTATATGGATACACCTTAATTTGGCTATTTATATGGGTACATAATTGTATGTGAATGGTGAAATTAACAAACAAAATCACCACTATTGGTCTTACACTAACCCACATTGGATAGATCCCTCCAAGACTGTTGGAACAAAAAAATTGGTGGTATGATGTTGTATATGGGGTGTATACATAGATCAGGTGTATCCATATAAATGGCCCACCCTGTAGTATCCTTTAGTTTTGCAATGTGTATTTTTTTATATCTTACATTGTATGTGTAAATGCATGTATGTTGTTTTCTCTTTTTCTGTGTTGTCTCTCTTTTGTTTTCCAGATGGAGCTCGAGAAATATTTTTTATGTTGATGAAGAGTTGGACATGGGATTTGTTATCACATACCATGTGTTTGCTCTGTCTCCTTGCAACTTTCTTGCACTTTTTGTTTGTTTTTTATTCTCTTTTCCAGTGTAATAAGTATGCATATATGAACTTTTTTTTTTTTACAGGTCACTGTGTGCATTTCATGTGTAGTATTTTATATCTGTTATTGTATGTGTTAATGCATGTAAGTTGGTATATGGGGTTTTTTTGTATTGTCTCTCTTCTGTTTTCTTTCAGATGGCGGTCGACAAGTATTTTTCATGTTGAAGAGGAGTTTGGCATCGGATTTGTTATAACATCTATTTGTTCTTTCTCCTTGCAACTTTCTTACTCTTTTTGTCTTACTTTTTTTTTCTCTTTTTCAGTATGATATGTATGCATATATAAACAATCTTTTTTCACAGGTCACTTTGTGTGCATTTCATGGGTAGTATTTTATATATGTTATGGTATGTGGTAATGCATGTAGATTGGTACCTCTTTTTTGTGTTGTCTCTCTTCTGTTTTCTTACAGATGGCGGTCGACAAGTGTTTTTCATGGTGAAGAAGAGTTGTGCATGTGAATTGGTATGTTGGTCGCCGTTGCGCGTATTTGTGTTCTCACATTCACTGAGCAGATTTTGCACACTAACTGTTAAAGAAAATAAATCTGGAGAGGAATAGGGTGGCTATTGGGGAGGAGGAGGCCACAGTACAGGGTGGGCCATTTATATGGATACAGCTAAATTTGGCTATTTATATAGGTACATAATTGTATGTGAATGGTGAAATTAACAAACAAAACCACCACTATTGGTCTGACACTAACCCACATTGGATAGATCCCTCCAAGACTGTTGGAACAAAAAAATTGGTGGTATGATGTTGTATATGGGGTGTATACATAGATCAGGTGTATCCATATAAATGGCCCACCCTGTAGTATCCTTTAGTTTTGCAATGTGTAATATTTTATATCTTACATTGTATGTGTAAATGCAAGTATGTTGTTTTCTCTTTTTCTGTGTTGTCTCTCTTTTGTCTTCCAGATGGAGCTCGAGAAATATTTTTTATGTTGATGAAGAGTTGGACATGGGATTTGTTATCACATACCATGTGTTTGCTCTGTCTCCTTGCAACTTTCTTGCACTTTTTGTTTGTTTTTTATTCTCTTTTCCAGTATAATAAGTATGCATATATGAACTTTTTTTTTTTTACAGGTCACTGTGTGCATTTCATGTGTAGTATTTTATATCTGTTATTGTATGTGGTAATGCATGTAAGTTGGTATATGTTTTTTTTTTTGTATTGTCTCTCTTCTGTTTTCTTTCAGATGGCGGTCGACAAGTATTTTTCATGCTGAAGAGGAGTTTGGCATCGGATTTGTTATAACATCTATTTGTTCTTTCTCCTTGCAACTTTCTTACTGTTTTTGTCTTACTTTTTTTTTCTCTTTTTCAGTATGATATGTATGCATATATAAACAATCTTTTTTCACAGGTCACTTTGTGTGCATTTCATGGGTAGTATTTTATAACTGTTATTGTATGTGGTAATGCATGTAAATTGGTACCTCTTTTTTGTGTTGTCTCTCTTCTGTTTTCTTACAGATGGCGGTCGACAAGTGTTTTTCATGGTGAAGAGGAGTTTGGCATCGGATTTGTTATAACATCTATTTGTTCTTTCTCCTTGCAACTTTCTTACTCTTTTTGTCTTACTTTTTTTTTCTCTTTTTCAGTATGATATGTATGCATATATAAACAATCTTTTTTCACAGGCCACTTTGTGTGCACTTCATGGGTAGTATTTTATATCTGTTATGGTATGTGGTAATGCATGTAAATTGGTACCTCTTTTTTTGTGTTGTCACTCTTCTGTTTTCTTACAGATGGCGGTCGACAAGTGTTTTTCATGGTGAAGAAGAGTTGTGCATGTGAATTGGTATGGTGGTCGCAGTTGCGCGTATTTGTGTTTTCACATTCACTGTGCAGATTTTGCACACTAACTGTTAAAGAAAATAAATCTGGAGAGGAATAGGGTGGCTATTGGGGAGGAGGAGGCCACAGTACAGGGTGGGCCATTTATATGGATACACCTTAATTTGGCTATTTATATGGGTACATAATTGTATGTGAATGGTGAAATTAACAAACAAAATCACCACTATTGGTCTTACACTAACCCACATTGGATAGATCCCTCCAAGACTGTTGGAACAAAAAAATTGGTGGTATGATGTTGTATATGGGGTGTATACATAGATCAGGTGTATCCATATAAATGGCCCACCCTGTAGTATCCTTTAGTTTTGCAATGTGTAATATTTTATATCTTACATTGTATGTGTAAATGCATGTATGTTGTTTTCTCTTTTTCTGTGTTGTCTCTCTTTTGTCTTCCAGATGGAGCTCGAGAAATATTTTTTATGTTGATGAAGAGTTGGACATGGGATTTGTTATCACATACCATGTGTTTGCTCTGTCTCCTTGCAACTTTCTTGCACTTTTTGTTTGTTTTTTATTCTCTTTTCCAGTATAATAAGTATGCATATATGAACTTTTTTTTTTTTACAGGTCGCTGTGTGCATTTCATGTGTAGTATTTTATATCTGTTATTGTATGTGTTAATGCATGTAAGTTGGTATATGGGGTTTTTTTGTATTGTCTCTCTTCTGTTTTCTTTCAGATGGCGGTCGACAAGTATTTTTCATGTTGAAGAGGAGTTTGGCATCGGATTTGTTATAACATCTATTTGTTCTTTCTCCTTGCAACTTTCTTACTCTTTTTGTCTTACTTTTTTTTTCTCTTTTTCAGTATGATATGTATGCATATATAAACAATCTTTTTTCACAGGTCACTTTGTGTGCATTTCATGGGTAGTATTTTATAACTGTTATTGTATGTGGTAATGCATGTAAATTGGTACCTCTTTTTTTGTGTTGTCACTCTTCTGTTTTCTTACAGATGGCGGTCGACAAGTGTTTTTCATGGTGAAGAAGAGTTGTGCATGTGAATTGGTATGGTGGTCGCAGTTGCGCGTATTTGTGTTTTCACATTCACTGTGCAGATTTTGCACACTAACTGTTAAAGAAAATAAATCTGGAGAGGAATAGGGTGGCTATTGGGGAGGAGGAGGCCACAGTACAGGGTGGGCCATTTATATGGATACACCTTAATTTGGCTATTTATATGGGTACATAATTGTATGTGAATGGTGAAATTAACAAACAAAATCACCACTATTGGTCTTACACTAACCCACATTGGATAGATCCCTCCAAGACTGTTGGAACAAAAAAATTGGTGGTATGATGTTGTATATGGGGTGTATACATAGATCAGGTGTATCCATATAAATGGCCCACCCTGTAGTATCCTTTAGTTTTGCAATGTGTAATATTTTATATCTTACATTGTATGTGTAAATGCATGTATGTTGTTTTCTCTTTTTCTGTGTTGTCTCTCTTTTGTTTTCCAGATGGAGCTCGAGAAATATTTTTTATGTTGATGAAGAGTTGGACATGGGATTTGTTATCACATACCATGTGTTTGCTCTGTCTCCTTGCAACTTTCTTGCACTTTTTGTTTGTTTTTTATTCTCTTTTCCAGTGTAATAAGTATGCATATATGAACTTTTTTTTTTTTACAGGTCACTGTGTGCATTTCATGTGTAGTATTTTATATCTGTTATTGTATGTGTTAATGCATGTAAGTTGGTATATGGGGTTTTTTTGTATTGTCTCTCTTCTGTTTTCTTTCAGATGGCGGTCGACAAGTATTTTTCATGTTGAAGAGGAGTTTGGCATCGGATTTGTTATAACATCTATTTGTTCTTTCTCCTTGCAACTTTCTTACTCTTTTTGTCTTACTTTTTTTTTCTCTTTTTCAGTATGATATGTATGCATATATAAACAATCTTTTTTCACAGGTCACTTTGTGTGCATTTCATGGGTAGTATTTTATATATGTTATGGTATGTGGTAATGCATGTAGATTGGTACCTCTTTTTTGTGTTGTCTCTCTTCTGTTTTCTTACAGATGGCGGTCGACAAGTGTTTTTCATGGTGAAGAAGAGTTGTGCATGTGAATTGGTATGTTGGTCGCCGTTGCGCGTATTTGTGTTCTCACATTCACTGAGCAGATTTTGCACACTAACTGTTAAAGAAAATAAATCTGGAGAGGAATAGGGTGGCTATTGGGGAGGAGGAGGCCACAGTACAGGGTGGGCCATTTATATGGATACAGCTAAATTTGGCTATTTATATAGGTACATAATTGTATGTGAATGGTGAAATTAACAAACAAAACCACCACTATTGGTCTGACACTAACCCACATTGGATAGATCCCTCCAAGACTGTTGGAACAAAAAAATTGGTGGTATGATGTTGTATATGGGGTGTATACATAGATCAGGTGTATCCATATAAATGGCCCACCCTGTAGTATCCTTTAGTTTTGCAATGTGTAATATTTTATATCTTACATTGTATGTGTAAATGCAAGTATGTTGTTTTCTCTTTTTCTGTGTTGTCTCTCTTTTGTCTTCCAGATGGAGCTCGAGAAATATTTTTTATGTTGATGAAGAGTTGGACATGGGATTTGTTATCACATACCATGTGTTTGCTCTGTCTCCTTGCAACTTTCTTGCACTTTTTGTTTGTTTTTTATTCTCTTTTCCAGTATAATAAGTATGCATATATGAACTTTTTTTTTTTTACAGGTCACTGTGTGCATTTCATGTGTAGTATTTTATATCTGTTATTGTATGTGGTAATGCATGTAAGTTGGTATATGTTTTTTTTTTTGTATTGTCTCTCTTCTGTTTTCTTTCAGATGGCGGTCGACAAGTATTTTTCATGCTGAAGAGGAGTTTGGCATCGGATTTGTTATAACATCTATTTGTTCTTTCTCCTTGCAACTTTCTTACTGTTTTTGTCTTACTTTTTTTTTCTCTTTTTCAGTATGATATGTATGCATATATAAACAATCTTTTTTCACAGGTCACTTTGTGTGCATTTCATGGGTAGTATTTTATAACTGTTATTGTATGTGGTAATGCATGTAAATTGGTACCTCTTTTTTGTGTTGTCTCTCTTCTGTTTTCTTACAGATGGCGGTCGACAAGTGTTTTTCATGGTGAAGAGGAGTTTGGCATCGGATTTGTTATAACATCTATTTGTTCTTTCTCCTTGCAACTTTCTTACTCTTTTTGTCTTACTTTTTTTTTCTCTTTTTCAGTATGATATGTATGCATATATAAACAATCTTTTTTCACAGGCCACTTTGTGTGCACTTCATGGGTAGTATTTTATATCTGTTATGGTATGTGGTAATGCATGTAAATTGGTACCTCTTTTTTTGTGTTGTCACTCTTCTGTTTTCTTACAGATGGCGGTCGACAAGTGTTTTTCATGGTGAAGAAGAGTTGTGCATGTGAATTGGTATGGTGGTCGCAGTTGCGCGTATTTGTGTTTTCACATTCACTGTGCAGATTTTGCACACTAACTGTTAAAGAAAATAAATCTGGAGAGGAATAGGGTGGCTATTGGGGAGGAGGAGGCCACAGTACAGGGTGGGCCATTTATATGGATACACCTTAATTTGGCTATTTATATGGGTACATAATTGTATGTGAATGGTGAAATTAACAAACAAAATCACCACTATTGGTCTTACACTAACCCACATTGGATAGATCCCTCCAAGACTGTTGGAACAAAAAAATTGGTGGTATGATGTTGTATATGGGGTGTATACATAGATCAGGTGTATCCATATAAATGGCCCACCCTGTAGTATCCTTTAGTTTTGCAATGTGTAATATTTTATATCTTACATTGTATGTGTAAATGCATGTATGTTGTTTTCTCTTTTTCTGTGTTGTCTCTCTTTTGTCTTCCAGATGGAGCTCGAGAAATATTTTTTATGTTGATGAAGAGTTGGACATGGGATTTGTTATCACATACCATGTGTTTGCTCTGTCTCCTTGCAACTTTCTTGCACTTTTTGTTTGTTTTTTATTCTCTTTTCCAGTATAATAAGTATGCATATATGAACTTTTTTTTTTACAGGTCGCTGTGTGCATTTCATGTGTAGTATTTTATATCTGTTATTGTATGTGTTAATGCATGTAAGTTGGTATATGGGGTTTTTTTGTATTGTCTCTCTTCTGTTTTCTTTCAGATGGCGGTCGACAAGTATTTTTCATGTTGAAGAGGAGTTTGGCATCGGATTTGTTATAACATCTATTTGTTCTTTCTCCTTGCAACTTTCTTACTCTTTTTGTCTTACTTTTTTTTTCTCTTTTTCAGTATGATATGTATGCATATATAAACAATCTTTTTTCACAGGTCACTTTGTGTGCATTTCATGGGTAGTATTTTATAACTGTTATTGTATGTGGTAATGCATGTAAATTGGTACCTCTTTTTTGTGTTGTCTCTCTTCTGTTTTCTTACAGATGGCGGTCGACAAGTGTTTTTCATGGTGAAGAAGAGTTGTGCATGTGAATTGGTATGGTGGTCGCAGTTGCGCGTATTTGTGTCTTCACATTCACTGTGCAGATTTTGCACACTAACTGTTAAAGAAAATAAATCTGGAGAGGAATAGGGTGGCTATTGGGGAGGAGGAGGCCACAGTACAGGGTGGGCCATTTATATGGATACACCTTAATTTGGCTATTTATATGGGTACATAATTGTATGTGAATGGTGAAATTAACAAACAAAATCACCACTATTGGTCTGACACTAACCCACATTGGATAGATCCCTCCAAGACTGTTGGAACAAAAAAATTGGTGGTATGATGTTGTATCTGGGGTGTATACATAGATCAGGTGTATCCATATAAATGGCCCACCCTGTAGTATCCTTTAGTTTTGCAATGTGTAATATTTTATATCTTACATTGTATGTGTAAATGCATGTATGTTGTTTTCTCTTTTTCTGTGTTGTCTCTCTTTTGTCTTCCAGATGGAGCTCGAGAAATATTTTTTATGTTGATGAAGAGTTGGGCATGGGATTTGTTATCACATACCATGTGTTTGCTCTGTCTCCTTGCAACTTTCTTGCAATTTTTGTTTGTTTTTTATTCTCTTTTCCAGTATAATAAGTGTGCATATATGAACTTTTTTTTTATTTACAGGTCACTGTGTGCATTTCATGTGTAGTATTTTATATCTGTTATTGTATGTGTTAATGCATGTAAGTTGGTATATGTTATTTTTTTGTATTGTCTCTCTTCTGTTTTCTTTCAGATGACGGTCGACAAGTATTTTTCATGCTGAAGAGGAGTTTGGCATCGGATTTGTTATAACATCTATTTGTTCTTTCTCCTTGCAACTTTCTTACTCTTTTTGTCTTACTTTTTTTTCTCTTTTTCAGTATGATATGTATGCATATATAAACAATCTTTTTTCACAGGTCACTTTGTGTGCATTTCATGGGTAGTATTTTATAACTGTTATTGTATGTGGTAATGCATGTAAATTGGTACCTCTTTTTTGTGTTGTCTCTCTTCTGTTTTCTTACAGATGGCGGTCGACAAGTGTTTTTCATGGTGAAGAAGAGTTGTGCATGTGAATTGGTATGGTGGTCGCAGTTGCGCGTATTTGTGTTTTCACATTCACTGTGCAGATTTTGCACACTAACTGTTAAAGAAAATAAATCTGGAGAGGAATAGGGTGGCTATTGGGGAGGAGGAGGCCACAGTACAGGGTGGGCCATTTATATGGATACAGCTAAATTTGGCTATTTATATAGGTACATAATTGTATGTGAATGGTGAAATTAACAAACAAAACCACCACTATTGGTCTGACACTAACCCACATTGGATAGATCCCCCCAAGACTGTTGGAACAAAAAAATTGGTGGTATGATGTTGTATATGGGGTGTATACATAGATCAGGTGTATCCATATAAATGGCCCACCCTTTAGTATCCTTTAGTTTTGCAATGTGTAATATTTTATATCTTACATTGTATGTGTAAATGCATGTATGTTGTTTTCTCTTTTTCTGTGTTGTCTCTCTTTTGTCTTCCAGATGGAGCTCGAGAAATATTTTTTATGTTGATGAAGAGTTGGACATGGGATTTGTTATCACATACCATGTGTTTGCTCTGTCTCCTTGCAACTTTCTTGCACTTTTTGTTTGTTTTTTATTCTCTTTTCCAGTATAATAAGTATGCATATATGAACTTTTTTTTTTTTACAGGTCACTGTGTGCATTTCATGTGTAGTATTTTATATCTGTTATTGTATGTGTTAATGCATGTAAGTTGGTATATGTTTTTTTTTGTATTGTCTCTCTTCTGTTTTCTTTCAGATGGCGGTCGACAAGTATTTTTCATGTTGAAGAGGAGTTTGGCATCGGATTTGTTATAACATCTATTTGTTCTTTCTCCTTGCAACTTTCTTACTCTTTTTGTCTTACTTTTTTTTTCTCTTTTTCAGTATGATATGTATGCATATATAAACAATCTTTTTTCACAGGTCACTTTGTGTGCATTTCATGGGTAGTATTTTATAACTGTTATTGTATGTGGTAATGCATGTAAATTGGTACCTCTTTTTTGTGTTGTCTCTCTTCTGTTTTCTTACAGATGGCGGTCGACAAGTGTTTTTCATGGTGAAGAAGAGTTGTGCATGTGAATTGGTATGGTGGTCGCAGTTGCGCGTATTTGTGTCTTCACATTCACTGTGCAGATTTTGCACACTAACTGTTAAAGAAAATAAATCTGGAGAGGAATAGGGTGGCTATTGGGGAGGAGGAGGCCACAGTACAGGGTGGGCCATTTATATGGATACACCTTAATTTGGCTATTTATATGGGTACATAATTGTATGTGAATGGTGAAATTAACAAACAAAATCACCACTATTGGTCTGACACTAACCCACATTGGATAGATCCCTCCAAGACTGTTGGAACAAAAAAATTGGTGGTATGATGTTGTATCTGGGGTGTATACATAGATCAGGTGTATCCATATAAATGGCCCACCCTGTAGTATCCTTTAGTTTTGCAATGTGTAATATTTTATATCTTACATTGTATGTGTAAATGCATGTATGTTGTTTTCTCTTTTTCTGTGTTGTCTCTCTTTTGTCTTCCAGATGGAGCTCGAGAAATATTTTTTATGTTGATGAAGAGTTGGGCATGGGATTTGTTATCACATACCATGTGTTTGCTCTGTCTCCTTGCAACTTTCTTGCAATTTTTGTTTGTTTTTTATTCTCTTTTCCAGTATAATAAGTGTGCATATATGAACTTTTTTTTTATTTACAGGTCACTGTGTGCATTTCATGTGTAGTATTTTATATCTGTTATTGTATGTGTTAATGCATGTAAGTTGGTATATGTTATTTTTTTGTATTGTCTCTCTTCTGTTTTCTTTCAGATGACGGTCGACAAGTATTTTTCATGCTGAAGAGGAGTTTGGCATCGGATTTGTTATAACATCTATTTGTTCTTTCTCCTTGCAACTTTCTTACTCTTTTTGTCTTACTTTTTTTTCTCTTTTTCAGTATGATATGTATGCATATATAAACAATCTTTTTTCACAGGTCACTTTGTGTGCATTTCATGGGTAGTATTTTATAACTGTTATTGTATGTGGTAATGCATGTAAATTGGTACCTCTTTTTTGTGTTGTCTCTCTTCTGTTTTCTTACAGATGGCGGTCGACAAGTGTTTTTCATGGTGAAGAAGAGTTGTGCATGTGAATTGGTATGGTGGTCGCAGTTGCGCGTATTTGTGTCTTCACGTTCACTGTGCAGATTTTGCACACTAACTGTTAAAGAAAATAAATCTGGAGAGGAATAGGGTGGCTATTGGGGAGGAGGAGGCCACAGTACAGGGTGGGCCATTTATATGGATACAGCTAAATTTGGCTATTTATATAGGTACATAATTGTATGTGAATGGTGAAATTAACAAACAAAACCACCACTATTGGTCTGACACTAACCCACATTGGATAGATCCCTCCAAGACTGTTGGAACAAAAAAATTGGTGGTATGATGTTGTATATGGGGTGTATACATAGATCAGGTGTATCCATATAAATGGCCCACCCTGTAGTATCCTTTAGTTTTGCAATGTGTAATATTTTATATCTTACATTGTATGTGTAAATGCATGTATGTTGTTTTCTCTTTTTCTGTGTTGTCTCTCTTTTGTCTTCCAGATGGAGCTCGAGAAATATTTTTTATGTTGATGAAGAGTTGGACATGGGATTTGTTATCACATACCATGTGTTTGCTCTGTCTCCTTGCAACTTTCTTGCACTTTTTGTTTGTTTTTTATTCTCTTTTCCAGTATAATAAGTATGCATATATGAACTTTTTTTTTTTTACAGGTCACTGTGTGCATTTCATGTGTAGTATTTTATATCTGTTATTGTATGTGTTAATGCATGTAAGTTGGTATATGTTTTTTTTTGTATTGTCTCTCTTCTGTTTTCTTTCAGATGGCGGTCGACAAGTATTTTTCATGCTGAAGAGGAGTTTGGCATCGGATTTGTTATAACATCTATTTGTTCTTTCTCCTTGCAACTTTCTTACTCTTTTTGTCTTACTTTTTTTTTCTCTTTCTCAGTATGATATGTATGCATATATAAACAATCTTTTTTCACAGGTCACTTTGTGTGCATTTCATGGGTAATATTTTATAACTGTTATTGTATGTGGTAATGCATGTAAATTGGTACCTCTTTTTTGTGTTGTCTCTCTTCTGTTTTCTTACAGATGGCGGTCGACAAGTGTTTTTCATGGTGAAGAGGAGTTTGGCATCGGATTTGTTATAACATCTATTTGTTCTTTTTCCTTGCAACTTTCTTACTCTTTTTGTCTTACTTTTTTTTCTCTTTTTCAGTATGATATGTATGCATATATAAACAATCTTTTTTCACAGGTCACTTTGTGTGCAATTCATGGGTAGTATTTTATATCTGTTATGGTATGTGGTAATGCATGTAAATTGGTACCTCTTTTTTTGTGTTGTCACTCTTCTGTTTTCTTACAGATGGCGGTCGACAAGTGTTTTTCATGGTGAAGAAGAGTTGTGCATGTGAATTGGTATGGTGGTCGCAGTTGCGCGTATTTGTGTTTTCACATTCACTGTGCAGATTTTGCACACTAACTGTTAAAGAAAATAAATCTGGAGAGGAATAGGGTGGCTATTGGGGAGGAGGAGGCCACAGTACAGGGTGGGCCATTTATATGGATACAGCTAAATTTGGCTATTTATATAGGTACATAATTGTATGTGAATGGTGAAATTAACAAACAAAACGACCACTATTGGTCTGACACTAACCCACATTGGATAGATCCCTCCAAGACTGTTGGAACAAAAAAAATGGTGGTATGATGTTGTATATGGGGTGTATACATAGATCAGGTGTATCTATATAAATGGCCCACCCTGTAGTATCCTTTAGTTTTGCAATATGTAATTTTCTGTGTTGTCTCTCTTTTGTCTTCCAGATGGAGCTCGAGAAATATTTTTTATGTTGATGAAGAGTTGGACATGGGATTTGTTATCACATACCATGTGTTTGCTCTGTCTCCTTGCAACTTTCTTGCACTTTTTGTTTGTTTTTTATTCTCTTTTCCAGTATAATAAGTATGCATATATGAACTTTTTTTTTTACAGGTCACTGTGTGCATTTCATGTGTAGTATTTTATATCTGTTATTGTATGTGTTAATGCATGTAAGTTGGTATATGGGTTTTTTTTGTATTGTCTCTCTTTTGTTTTCTTTCAGATGGCGGTCGACAAGTATTTTTCATGTTAAAGAGGAGTTTGGCATCGGATTTGTTATAACATCTATTTGTTATTTCTCCTTGCAACTTTCTTACTCTTTTTGTCTTACTTTTTTTCTCTTTTTCAGTATGATATGTATGCATATATAAACAATCTTTTTTCACAGGTCACTTTGTGTGCATTTCATGGGTAGTATTTTATATCTGTTATGGTATGTGGTAATGCATGTAAATTGGTACCTCTTTTTTTGTGTTATCACTCTTCTGTTTTCTTACAGATGGCGGTTAACAAGTGTTTTTCATGGTGAAGAAGAGTTGTGCATGTGAATTGGTATGGCAGTCGCAGTTGCGCGTATTTGTGTCTTCACATTCACTGTGCAGATTTTGCACACTAACTGTTAAAGAAAATAAATCTGGAGAGGAATAGGGTGGCTATTGGGGAGGAGGAGGCCACAGTACAGGGTGGGCCATTTATATGGATACAGCTAAATTTGGCTATTTATACAGGTACATAAATGTATGTGAATGGTGAAATTAACAAACAAAACCACCACTATTGGTCTGACACTAACCCACATTGGATAGATCCCTCCAAAACTGTTGGAACAAAAAAATTGGTGGTATGATGTTGTATATGGGGTGTATACATAGATCAGGTGTATCTATATAAATGGCCCACCCTGTAGTATCCTTTAGTTTTGCAATGTGTAATATTTTATATCTTACATTGTATGTGTAAATGCATGTATGTTGTTTTCTCTTTTTCTGTGTTGTCTCTCTTTTGTCTTCCAGATGGAGCTCGAGAAATATTTTTCATGTTGATGAAGAGTTGGACATGGGATTTGTTATCACATACCATGTGTTTGCTCTGTCTCCTTGCAACTTTCTTGCACTTTTTGTTTGTTTTTTATTCTCTTTTCCAGTATAATAAGTATGCATATATGAACTTTTTTTTTTTTACAGGTCACTGTGTGCATTTCATGTGTAGTATTTTATATCTGTTATTGTATGTGTTAATGCATGTAAGTTGGTATATGGGTTTTTTTTGTATTGTCTCTCTTCTGTTTTCTTTCAGATGGCGGTCGACAAGTATTTTTCATGTTGAAGAGGAGTTTGGCATCGGATTTGTTATAACATCTATTTGCTCTTTCTCCTTGCAACTTTCTTACTCTTTTTGTCTTACTTTTTTTTCTCTTTTTCAGTATGATATGTATGCATATATAAACAATCTTTTTTCACAGGTCACTTTGTGTGCATTTCATGGGTAGTATTTTATAACTGTTATTGTATGTGGTAATGCATGTAAATTGGTACCTCTTTTCTGTGTTGTCTCTCTTCTGTTTTCTTACAGATGGCGGTCGACAAGTGTTTTTCATGGTGAAGAAGAGTTGTGCATGTGAATTGGTATGGTGGTCGCAGTTGCGCGTATTTGTGTTTTCACATTCACTGTGCAGATTTTGCACACTAACTGTTAAAGAAAATAAATCTGGAGAGGAATAGGGTGGCTATTGGGGAGGAGGAGGCCACAGTACAGGGTGGGCAATTTATATGGATACAGCTAAATTTGGCTATTTATATAGGTACATAAATGTATGTGAATGGTGAAATTAACAAACAAAACCACCACTATTGGTCTGACACTAACCCACATTGGATAGATCCCTCCAAGACTGTTGGAACAAAAAAATTGGTGGTATGATGTTGTATATGGGGTGTATACATAGATCAGGTGTATCTATATAAATGGCCCACCCTGTAGTATCCTTTAGTTTTGCAATGTGTAATATTTTATATCTTACATTGTATGTGTAAATACATGTATGTTGTTTTCTCTTTTTCTGTGTTGTCTCTCTTTTGTCTTCCAGATGGAGCTCGAGAAATATTTTTCATGTTGATGAAGAGTTGGACATGGGATTTGTTATCACATACCATGTGTTTGCTCTGTCTCCTTGCAACTTTCTTGCACTTTTTGTTTGTTTTTTATTCTCTTTTCCAGTATAATAAGTATGCATATATGAACTTTTTTTTTTTACAGGTCACTGTGTGCATTTCATGTGTAGTATTTTATATCTGTTATTGTATGTGTTAATGCATGTAAGTTGGTATATGGGTTTTTTTTGTATTGTCTCTCTTCTGTTTTCTTTCAGATGGCGGTCGACAAGTATTTTTCATGTTGAAGAGGAGTTTGGCATCGGATTTGTTATAACATCTATTTGTTCTTTCTCCTTGCAACTTTCTTACTCTTTTTGTCTAACATTTTTTCTCCTTTTCAGTATGATATGTATGCACATATAATCTATCTTTTTTCACAGGTCATTTTGTGTGCATTTCATGGGTAGTATTTTATAACTGTTATTGTATGTGGTAATGCATGTAAATTGGTACCTCTTTTTTGTGTTGTCTCTCTTCTGTTTTCTTACAGATGGCGGTCGACAAGTGTTTTTCATGGTGAAGAAGAGTTGTGCATGTGAATTGGTATGGTGGTCGCAGTTGCGCGTATTTGTGTTTTCACATTCACTGTGCAGATTTTGCACACTAACTGTTAAAGAAAATAAATCTGGAGAGGAATAGGGTGGCTATTGGGGAGGAGGAGGCCACAGTACAGGGTGGGCCATTTATATGGATACAGCTAAATTTGGCTATTTATATAGGTACATAATTGTATGTGAATGGTGAAATTAACAAACAAAACCACCACTATTGGTCTGACACTAACCCACATTGGATAGATCCCTCCAAGACTGTTGGAACAAAAAAATTGGTGGTATGATGTTGTATATGGGGTGTATACATAGATCAGGTGTATCCATATAAATGGCCCACCCTGTAGTATCCTTTAGTTTTGCAATGTGTAATATTTTATATCTTACATTGTATGTGTAAATGCATGTATGTTGTTTTCTCTTTTTCTGTGTTGTCTCTCTTTTGTCTTCCAGATGGAGCTCGAGAAATATTTTTTATGTTGATGAAGAGTTGGACATGGGATTTGTTATCACATACCATGTGTTTGCTCTGTCTCCTTGCAACTTTCTTGCACTTTTTGTTTGTTTTTTATTCTCTTTTCCAGTATAATAAGTATGCATATATGAACTTTTTTTTTTTACAGGTCACTGTGTGCATTTCATGTGTAGTATTTTATATCTGTTATTGTATGTGTTAATGCATGTAAGTTGGTATATGTTTTTTTTTTTTGTATTGTCTCTCTTCTGTTTTCTTTCAGATGGCGGTCGACAAGTATTTTTCATGCTGAAGAGGAGTTTGGCATCGGATTTTTTATAACATCTATTTGTTCTTTCTCCTTGCAACTTTCTTACTCTTTTTGTCTTACTTTTTTTTTCTCTTTTTCAGTATGATATGTATGCATATATAAACAATCTTTTTTCACAGGTCACTTTGTGTGCATTTCATGGGTAGTATTTTATAACTGTTATTGTATGTGGTAATGCATGTAAATTGGTACCTCTTTTTTTGTGTTGTCTCTCTTCTGTTTTCTTACAGATGGCGGTCGACAAGTGTTTTTCATGGTGAAGAGGAGTTTGGCATCGGATTTGTTATAACATCTATTTGTTCTTTTTCCTTGCAACTTTCTTACTCTTTTTGTCTTACTTTTTTTTTCTCTTTTTCAGTATGATATGTATGCATATATAAACAATCTTTTTTCACAGGTCACTTTGTGTGCATTTCATGGGTAGTATTTTATATCTGTTATGGTATGTGGTAGGTATGTGGTAATGCATGTAAATTGGTACCTCTTTTTTTGTGTTGTCACTCTTCTGTTTTCTTACAGATGGCGGTCGACAAGTGTTTTTCATGGTGAAGAAGAGTTGTGCATGTGAATTGGTATGGTGGTCGCAGTTGCGCGTATTTGTGTTTTCACATTCACTGTGCAGATTTTGCACACTAACTGTTAAAGAAAATAAATCTGGAGAGGAATAGGGTGGCTATTGGGGAGGAGGAGGCCACAGTACAGGGTGGGCCATTTATATGGATACAGCTAAATTTGGCTATTTATATAGGTACATAATTGTATGTGAATGGTGAAATTAACAAACAAAACCACCACTATTGGTCTGACACTAACCCACATTGGATAGATCCCTCCAAGACTGTTGGAACAAAAAAATTGGTGGTATGATGTTGTATATGGGGTGTATACATAGATCAGGTGTATCTATATAAATGGCCCACCCTGTAGTATCCTTTAGTTTTGCAATGTGTAATATTTTATATCTTACATTGTATGTGTAAATGCATGTATGTTGTTTTCTCTTTTTCTGTGTTGTCTCTCTTTTGTCTTCCAGATGGAGCTCGAGAAATATTTTTCATGTTGATGAAGAGTTGGACATGGGATTTGTTATCACATACCATGTGTTTGCTCTGTCTCCTTGCAACTTTCTTGCACTTTTTGTTTGTTTTTTATTCTCTTTTCCAGTATAATAAGTATGCATATATGAACTTTTTTTTTTTACAGGTCACTGTGTGCATTTCATGTGTAGTATTTTATATCTGTTATTGTATGTGTTAATGCATGTAAGTTGGTATATGGGTTTTTTTTGTATTGTCTCTCTTCTGTTTTCTTTCAGATGGCGGTCGACAAGTATTTTTCATGTTGAAGAGGAGTTTGGCATCGGATTTGTTATAACATCTATTTGTTCTTTCTCCTTGCAACTTTCTTACTCTTTTTGTCTAACATTTTTTCTCCTTTTCAGTATGATATGTATGCACATATAATCTATCTTTTTTCACAGGTCATTTTGTGTGCATTTCATGGGTAGTATTTTATAACTGTTATTGTATGTGGTAATGCATGTAAATTGGTACCTCTTTTTTGTGTTGTCTCTCTTCTGTTTTCTTACAGATGGCGGTCGACAAGTGTTTTTCATGGTGAAGAAGAGTTGTGCATGTGAATTGGTATGGTGGTCACAGTTGCGCGTATTTGTGTTTTCACATTCACTGTGCAGATTTTGCACACTAACTGTTAAAGAAAATAAATCTGGAGAGGAATAGGGTGGCTATTGGGGAGGAGGAGGCCACAGTACAGGGTGGGCCATTTATATGGATACAGCTAAATTTGGCTATTTATATAGGTACATAATTGTATGTGAATGGTGAAATTAACAAACAAAACCACCACTATTGGTCTGACACTAACCCACATTGGATAGATCCCTCCAAGACTGTTGGAACAAAAAAATTGGTGGTATGATGTTGTATATGGGGTGTATACATAGATCAGGTGTATCCATATAAATGGCCCACCCTGTAGTATCCTTTAGTTTTGCAATGTGTAATATTTTATATCTTACATTGTATGTGTAAATGCATGTATGTTGTTTTCTCTTTTTCTGTGTTGTCTCTCTTTTGTCTTCCAGATGGAGCTCGAGAAATATTTTTTATGTTGATGAAGAGTTGGACATGGGATTTGTTATCACATACCATGTGTTTGCTCTGTCTCCTTGCAACTTTCTTGCACTTTTTGTTTGTTTTTTATTCTCTTTTCCAGTATAATAAGTATGCATATATGAACTTTTTTTTTTTACAGGTCACTGTGTGCATTTCATGTGTAGTATTTTATATCTGTTATTGTATGTGTTAATGCATGTAAGTTGGTATATGTTTTTTTTTTTGTATTGTCTCTCTTCTGTTTTCTTTCAGATGGCGGTCGACAAGTATTTTTCATGCTGAAGAGGAGTTTGGCATCGGATTTTTTATAACATCTATTTGTTCTTTCTCCTTGCAACTTTCTTACTCTTTTTGTCTTACTTTTTTTTTCTCTTTTTCAGTATGATATGTATGCATATATAAACAATCTTTTTTCACAGGTCACTTTGTGTGCATTTCATGGGTAGTATTTTATAACTGTTATTGTATGTGGTAATGCATGTAAATTGGTACCTCTTTTTTTGTGTTGTCTCTCTTCTGTTTTCTTACAGATGGCGGTCGACAAGTGTTTTTCATGGTGAAGAGGAGTTTGGCATCGGATTTGTTATAACATCTATTTGTTCTTTTTCCTTGCAACTTTCTTACTCTTTTTGTCTTACTTTTTTTTTCTCTTTTTCAGTATGATATGTATGCATATATAAACAATCTTTTTTCACAGGTCACTTTGTGTGCATTTCATGGGTAGTATTTTATATCTGTTATGGTATGTGGTAGGTATGTGGTAATGCATGTAAATTGGTACCTCTTTTTTTGTGTTGTCACTCTTCTGTTTTCTTACAGATGGCGGTCGACAAGTGTTTTTCATGGTGAAGAAGAGTTGTGCATGTGAATTGGTATGGTGGTCGCAGTTGCGCGTATTTGTGTTTTCACATTCACTGTGCAGATTTTGCACACTAACTGTTAAAGAAAATAAATCTGGAGAGGAATAGGGTGGCTATTGGGGAGGAGGAGGCCACAGTACAGGGTGGGCCATTTATATGGATACAGCTAAATTTGGCTATTTATATAGGTACATAATTGTATGTGAATGGTGAAATTAACAAACAAAACCACCACTATTGGTCTGACACTAACCCACATTGGATAGATCCCTCCAAGACTGTTGGAACAAAAAAAATGGTGGTATGATGTTGTATATGGGGTGTATACATAGATCAGGTGTATCTATATAAATGGCCCACCCTGTAGTATCCTTTAGTTTTTGCAATGTGTAATATTTTATATCTTACATTGTATGTGTAAATGCATGTATGTTGTTTTCTCTTTTTCTGTGTTGTCTCTCTTTTGTCTTCCAGATGGAGCTCGAGAAATATTTTTTATGTTGATGAAGAGTTGGACATGGGATTTGTTATCACATACCATGTGTTTGCTCTGTCTCCTTGCAACTTTCTTG
Organism: Hyperolius riggenbachi; assembly: GCF_040937935.1. Taxonomy (NCBI): domain Eukaryota; kingdom Metazoa; phylum Chordata; class Amphibia; order Anura; family Hyperoliidae; genus Hyperolius; species Hyperolius riggenbachi. The sequence goes on along the minus strand of NC_090648.1, from coordinate 358,243,065 downwards.
CACTTTTTTTTTGTTTTTTATTCTCTTTTCCAGTATAATAAGTATGCATATATGAACTTTTTTTTTTACAGGTCACTGTGTGCATTTCATGTGTAGTATTTTATATCTGTTATTGTATGTGTTAATGCATGTAAGTTGGTATATGGTTTTTTTTTTGTATTGTCTCTCTTCTGTTTTCTTTCAGATGGCGGTCGACAAGTATTTTTCATGCTGAAGAGGAGTTTGGCATCGGATTTGTTATAACATCTATTTGTTCTTTCTCCTTGCAACTTTCTTACTCTTTTTGTCTTACTTTTTTTTTCTCTTTTTCAGTATGATATGTATGCATATATAAACAGTCTTTTTTCACAGGTCACTTTGTGTGCATTTCATGGGTAGTATTTTATACCTGTTATTGTATGTGGTAATGCATGTAAATTGGTACCTCTTTTTTTGTGTTGTCTCTCTTCTGTTTTCTTACAGATGGCGGTCGACAAGTGTTTTTCATGGTGAAGAGGAGTTTGGCATCGGATTTGTTATAACATCTATTTGTTCTTTCTCCTTGCAACTTTCTTACTCTTTTTGTCTTACTTTTTTTTTCTCTTTTTCAGTATGATATGTATGCATATATAAACAATCTTTTTTCACAGGTCACTTTGTGTGCATTTCATGGGTAGTATTTTATATCTGTTATGGTATGTGGTAATGCATGTAAATTGGTTCCTCTTTTTTTGTGTTGTCACTCTTCTGTTTTCTTACAGATGGCGGTCGACAAGTGTTTTTCATGGTGAAGAAGAGTTGTGCATGTGAATTGGTATGGTGGTCGCAGTTGCGCGTATTTGTGTTTTCACATTCACTGTGCAGATTTTGCACACTAACTGTTAAAGAAAATAAATCTGGAGAGGAATAGGGTGGCTATTGGGGAGGAGGAGGCCACAGTACAGGGTGGGCCATTTATATGGATACAGCTAAATTTGGCTATTTATATAGGTACATAATTGTATGTGAATGGTGAAATTAACAAACAAAACCACCACTATTGGTCTGACACTAATCCACATTGGATAGATCCCTCCAAGACTGTTGGAACAAAAAAATTGGTGGTATGATGTTGTATCTGGGGTGTATACATAGATCAGGTGTATCTATATAAATGGCCCACCCTGTAGTATCCTTTAGTTTTGCAATGTGTAATATTTTATATCTTACATTGTATGTGTAAATGCATGTATGTTGTTTTCTCTTTTCCTGTGTTGTCTCTCTTTTGTCTTCCAGATGGAGCTTGAGAAATATTTTTTATGTTGATGAAGAGTTGGACATGGGATTTGTTATCACATACCATGTGTTTGCTCTGTCTCCTTGCAACTTTCTTGCACTTTTTGTTTGTTTTTTATTCTCTTTTCCAGTATAATAAGTATGCATATATGAACTTTTTTTTTTTTACAGGTCACTGTGTGCATTTCATGTGTAGTATTTTATATCTGTTATTGTATGTGTTAATGCATGTAAGTTGGTATATGTTTTTTTTTTTGTATTGTCTCTCTTCTGTTTTCTTTCAGATGGCGGTCGACAAGTATTTTTCATGCTGAAGAGGAGTTTGGCATCGGATTTGTTATAACATCTATTTGTTCTTTCTCCTTGCAACTTTCTTACTCTTTTTGTCTTACTTTTTTTTTCTCTTTTTCAGTATGATATGTATGCATATATAAACAATCTTTTTTCACAGGTCACTTTGTGTGCATTTCATGGGTAGTATTTTATAACTGTTATTGTATGTGGTAATGCATGTAAATTGGTACCTCTTTTTTTGTGTTGTCTCTCTTCTGTTTTCTTACAGATGGCGGTCGACAAGTGTTTTTCATGGTGAAGAGGAGTTTGGCATCGGATTTGTTATAACATCTATTTGTTCTTTTTCCTTGCAACTTTCTTACTCTTTTTGTCTTACTTTTTTTTTCTCTTTTTCAGTATGATATGTATGCATATATAAACAATCTTTTTTCACAGGTCACTTTGTGTGCATTTCATGGGTAGTATTTTATATCTGTTATGGTATGTGGTAGGTATGTGGTAATGCATGTAAATTGGTACCTCTTTTTTTGTGTTGTCACTCTTCTGTTTTCTTACAGATGGCGGTCGACAAGTGTTTTTCATGGTGAAGAAGAGTTGTGCATGTGAATTGGTATGGTGGTCGCAGTTGCGCGTATTTGTGTTTTCACATTCACTGTGCAGATTTTGCACACTAACTGTTAAAGAAAATAAATCTGGAGAGGAATAGGGTGGCTATTGGGGAGGAGGAGGCCACAGTACAGGGTGGGCCATTTATATGGATACAGCTAAATTTGGCTATTTATATAGGTACATAATTGTATGTGAATGGTGAAATTAACAAACAAAACCACCACTATTGGTCTGACACTAACCCACATTGGATAGATCCCTCCAAGACTGTTGGAACAAAAAAATTGGTGGTATGATGTTGTATATGGGGTGTATACATAGATCAGGTGTATCTATATAAATGGCCCACCCTGTAGTATTCTTTAGTTTTGCAATGTGTAATATTTTATATCTTACATTGTATGTGTAAATGCATGTATGTTGTTTTCTCTTTTTCTGTGTTGTCTCTCTTTTGTCTTCCAGATGGAGCTCGAGAAATATTTTTCATGTTGATGAAGAGTTGGACATGGGATTTGTTATCACATACCATGTGTTTGCTCTGTCTCCTTGCAACTTTCTTGCACTTTTTGTTTGTTTTTTATTCTCTTTTCCAGTATAATAAGTATGCTTATATGAACTTTTTTTTTTTTTACAGTTCACTGTGTGCATTTCATGTGTAGTATTTTATATCTGTTATTGTATGTGTTAATGCATGTAAGTTGGTATATGGGTTTTTTTTGTATTGTCTCTCTTCTGTTTTCTTTCAGATGGCGGTCGACAAGTATTTTTCATGTTGAAGAGGAGTTTGGCATCGGATTTGTTATAACATCTATTCGTTCTTTCTCCTTGCAACTTTCTTACTCTTTTTGTCTAACATTTTTTCTCCTTTTCAGTATGATATGTATGCACATATAATCTATCTTTTTTCACAGGTCACTTTGTGTGCATTTCATGGGTAGTATTTTATATCTGTTATGGTATGTGGTAATGCATGTAAATTGGTACCTCTTTTTTTGTGTTGTCACTCTTCTGTTTTCTTACAGATGGCGGTCAACAAGTGTTTTTCATGGTGAAGAAGAGTTGTGCATGTGAATTGGTATGGCGGTCGCAGTTGCGCGTATTTGTGTCTTCACATTCACTGTGCAGATTTTGCACACTAACTGTTAAAGAAAATAAATCTGGAGAGTAATAGGGTGGCTATTGGGGAGGAGGAGGCCACAGTACAGGGTGGGCCATTTATATGGATACACCTTAATTTGGCTATTTATATGGGTACATAATTGTATGTGAATGGTGAAATTAACAAACAAAATCACCACTATTGTTCTGACACTAATCCACATTGGATAGATCCCTCCAAGACTGTTGGAACAAAAAAATTGGTGGTATGATGTTGTATCTGGGGTGTATACATCGATCAGGTGTATCTATATAAATGGCCCACCCTGTAGTATCCTTTAGTTTTGCAATGTGTAATATTTTATATCTTACATTGTATGTGTAAATGCATGTATGTTGTTTTCTCTTTTCCTGTGTTGTCTCTCTTTTGTCTTCCAGATGGAGCTTGAGAAATATTTTTTATGTTGATGAAGAGTTGGACATGGGATTTGTTATCACATACCATGTGTTTGCTCTGTCTCCTTGCAACTTTCTTGCACTTTTTGTTTGTTTTTTATTCTCTTTTCCAGTATAATAAGTATGCATATATGAACTTTTTTTTTTCACAGGTCACTGTGTGCATTTCATGTGTAGTATTTTATATCTGTTATTGTATGTGTTAATGCATGTAAGTTGGTATATGTTTTTTTTTTTGTGTTGTCTCTCTTCTGTTTTCTTTCAGATGGCGGTCGACAAGTATTTTTCATGCTGAAGAGGAGTTTGGCATCGGATTTGTTATAACATCTATTTGTTCTTTCTCCTTGCAACTTTCTTACTCTTTTTGTCTTACTTTTTTTTTTCTCTTTTTCAGTATGATATGTATGCATATATAAACAATCTTTTTTCACAGGTCACTTTGTGTGCATTTCATGGGTAGTATTTTATAACTGTTATTGTATGTGGTAATGCATGTAAATTGGTACCTCTTTTTTGTGTTGTCTCTCTTCTGTTTTCTTACAGATGGCGGTCGACAAGTGTTTTTCATGGTGAAGAGGAGTTTGGCATCGGATTTGTTATAACATCTATTTGTTCTTTTTCCTTGCAACTTTCTTACTCTTTTTGTCTTACTTTTTTTTCTCTTTTTCTGTATGATATGTATGCATATATAAACAATCTTTTTTCACAGGTCACTTTGTGTGCATTTCATGGGTAGTATTTTATATCTGTTATGGTATGTGGTAATGCATGTAAATTGGTACCTCTTTTTTTGTGTTGTCACTCTTCTGTTTTCTTACAGATGGCGGTCGACAAGTGTTTTTCATGGTGAAGAAGAGTTGTGCATGTATATTGGTATGGTGGTCGCAGTTGCGCGTATTTGTGTTTTCACATTCACTGTGCAGATTTTGCACACTAACTGTTAAAGAAAATAAATCTGGAGAGGAATAGGGTGGCTATTGGGGAGGAGGAGGCCACAGTACAGGGTGGGCCATTTATATGGATACAGCTAAATTTGGCTATTTATATAGGTACATAATTGTATGTGAATGGTGAAATTAACAAACAAAACCACCACTATTGGTCTGACACTAACCCACATTGGATAGATCCCTCCAAGACTGTTGGAACAAAAAAATTGGTGGTATGATGTTGTATATGGGGTGTATACATAGATCAGGTGTATCTATATAAATGGCCCACCCTGTAGTATCCTTTAGTTTTGCAATGTGTAATATTTTATATCTTACATTGTATGTGTAAATGCATGTATGTTGTTTTCTCATTTTCTGTGTTGTCTCTTTTTTGTCTTCCAGATGGAGCTCGAGAAATATTTTTTATGTTGATGAAGAGTTGGACATGGGATTTGTTATCACATACCATGTGTTTGCTCTGTCTCCTTGCAACTTTCTTGCACTTTTTGTTTGTTTTTTATTCTCTTTTCCAGTATAATAAGTATGCATATATGAACTTTTTTTTTTTTACAGGTCACTGTGTGCATTTCATGTGTAGTATTTTATATCTGTTATTGTATGTGTTAATGCATGTAAGTTAGTATATGGGTTTTTTCTGTATTGTCTCTCTTCTGTTTTCTTTCAGATGGCGGTCGACAAGTATTTTTCATGTTGAAGAGGAGTTGGCATCGGATTTGTTACAACATCTATTTGTTCTTTCTCCTTGCAACTTTCTTACTCTTTTTGTCTTACTTTTTTTCTCTTTTTCAGTATGATATGTATGCATATATAAACAATCTTTTTTCACAGGTCACTTTGTGTGCATTTCATGGGTAGTATTTTATATCTGTTATGGTATGTGGTAATGCATGTAAATTGGTACCTCTTTTTTTGTGTTATCACTCTTCTGTTTTCTTACAGATGGCGGTCAACAAGTGTTTTTCATGGTGAAGAAGAGTTGTGCATGTGAATTGGTATGGCAGTCGCAGTTGCGCGTATTTGTGTCTTCACATTCACTGTGCAGATTTTGCACACTAACTGTTAAAGAAAATAAATCTGGAGAGGAATAGGGTGGCTATTGGGGAGGAGGAGGCCACAGTACAGGGTGGGCCATTTATATGGATACACCTTAATTTGGCTATTTATATGGGTACATAATTGTATGTGAATGGTGAAATTAACAAAAAAATCACCACTATTGGTCTGACACTAACCCACATTGGATAGATCCCTCCAAGACTGTTGGAACAAAAAAATTGGTGGTATGATGTTGTATCTGGGGTGTATACATAGATCAGGTGTATCCATATAAATAGCCCACCCTGTAGTATCCTTTAGTTTTGCAATGTGTAATATTTTATATCTTACATTGTATGTGTAAATGCATGTATGTTGTTTTCTCTTTTTCTGTGCTGTCTCTTTTTTGTCTTCCAGATGGAGCTCGAGAAATATTTTTTATGTTGATGAAGAGTTGGGCATGGGATTTGTTATCACATACCATGTGTTTGCTCTGTCTCCTTGCAACTTTCTTGCACTTTTTGTTTGTTTTTTATTCTCTTTTCCAGTATAATAAGTATGCATATATGAACTTTTTTTTTTTTACAGGTCACTGTGTGCATTTCATATGTAGTATTTTATATCTGTTATTGTATGTGTTAATGCATGTAAGTTGGTATATGTTTTTTTTTTTTGTATTGTCTCTCTTCTGTTTTCTTACAGATGGCGGTCGACAAGTGTTTTTCATGGTGAAGAGGAGTTTGGCATCGGATTTGTTATAACATCTATTTGTTCTTTTTCCTTGCAACTTTCTTACTCTTTTTGTCTTACTTTTTTTTTCTCTTTTTCAGTATGATATGTATGCATATATAAACAATCTTTTTTCACAGGTCACTTTGTGTGCATTTCATGGGTAGTATTTTATATCTGTTATGGTATGTGGTAGGTATGTGGTAATGCATGTAAATTGGTACCTCTTTTTTTGTGTTGTCACTCTTCTGTTTTCTTACAGATGGCGGTCGACAAGTGTTTTTCATGGTGAAGAAGAGTTGTGCATGTGAATTAGTATGGTGGTCGCAGTTGCGCGTATTTGTGTTTTCACATTCACTGTGCAGATTTTGCACACTAACTGTTAAAGAAAATAAATCTGGAGAGGAATAGGGTGGCTATTGGGGAGGAGGAGGCCACAGTACAGGGTGGGTCATTTATATGGATACAGCTAAATTTGGCTATTTATATAGGTACATAATTGTATGTGAATGGTGAAATTAACAAACAAAACCACCACTATTGGTCTGACACTAACCCACATTGGATAGATCCCTCCAAGACTGTTGGAACAAAAAAATTGGTGGTATGATGTTGTATATGGGGTGTATACATAGATCAGGTGTATCTATATAAATGGCCCACCCTGTAGTATCCTTTAGTTTTGCAATGTGTAATATTTTATATCTTACATTGTATGTGTAAATGCATGTATGTTGTTTTCTCTTTTTCTGTGTTGTCTCTCTTTTGTCTTCCAGATGGAGCTCGAGAAATATTTTTCATGTTGATGAAGAGTTGGACATGGGATTTGTTATCACATACCATGTGTTTGCTCTGTCTCCTTGCAACTTTCTTGCACTTTTTGTTTGTTTTTTATTCTCTTTTCCAGTATAATAAGTATGCTTATATGAACTTTTTTTTTTTTTACAGTTCACTGTGTGCATTTCATGTGTAGTATTTTATATCTGTTATTGTATGTGTTAATGCATGTAAGTTGGTATATGGGTTTTTTTTGTATTGTCTCTCTTCTGTTTTCTTTCAGATGGCGGTCGACAAGTATTTTTCATGTTGAAGAGGAGTTTGGCATCGGATTTGTTATAACATCTATTCGTTCTTTCTCCTTGCAACTTTCTTACTCTTTTTGTCTAACATTTTTTCTCCTTTTCAGTATGATATGTATGCACATATAATCTATCTTTTTTCACAGGTCACTTTGTGTGCATTTCATGGGTAGTATTTTATATCTGTTATGGTATGTGGTAATGCATGTAAATTGGTACCTCTTTTTTTGTGTTGTCACTCTTCTGTTTTCTTACAGATGGCGGTCAACAAGTGTTTTTCATGGTGAAGAAGAGTTGTGCATGTGAATTGGTATGGTGGTCGCAGTTGCGCGTATTTGTGTTTTCACATTCACTGTGCAGATTTTGCACACTAACTGTTAAAGAAAATAAATCTGGAGAGGAATAGGGTGGCTATTGGGGAGGAGGAGGCCACAGTACAGGGTGGGCCATTTATATGGATACAGCTAAATTTGGCTATTTATATAGGTACATAATTGTATGTGAATGGTGAAATTAACAAACAAAACCACCACTATTGGTCTGACACTAACCCACATTGGATAGATCCCTCCAAGACTGTTGGAACAAAAAAATTGGTGGTATGATGTTGTATATGGGGTGTATACATAGATCAGGTGTATCTATATAACTGGCCCACCCTGTAGTATCCTTTAGTTTTGCAATGTGTAATATTTTATATCTTACATTGTATGTGTAAATGCATGTATGTTGTTTTCTCTTTTTCTGTGTTGTCTCTCTTTTGTCTTCCAGATGGAGCTCGAGAAATATTTTTTATGTTGATGAAGAGTTGGGCATGGGATTTGTTATCACATACCATGTGTTTGCTCTGTCTCCTTGCAACTTTCTTGCACTTTTTGTTTGTTTTTTATTCTCTTTTCCAGTATAATAAGTATGCATATATGAACTTTTTTTTTTTTACAGGTCACTGTGTGCATTTCATGTGTAGTATTTTATATCTGTTATTGTATGTGTTAATGCATGTAAGTTGGTATATGGTTTTTTTTGTATTGTCTGTCTTCTGTTTTCTTTCAGATGGCGGTCGACAAGTATTTTTCATGCTGAAGAGGAGTTTGGCATCGGATTTGTTATAACATCTATTTGTTCTTTCTCCTTGCAACTTTCTTACTCTTTTTGTCTTACTTTTTTTTTCTCTTTCTCAGTATGATATGTATGCATATATAAACAATCTTTTTTCACAGGTCACTTTGTGTGCATTTCATGGGTAATATTTTATAACTGTTATTGTATGTGGTAATGCATGTAAATTGGTACCTCTTTTTTGTGTTGTCTCTCTTCTGTTTTCTTACAGATGGCGGTCGACAAGTGTTTTTCATGGTGAAGAGGAGTTTGGCATCGGATTTGTTATAACATCTATTTGTTCTTTTTCCTTGCAACTTTCTTACTCTTTTTGTCTTACTTTTTTTTCTCTTTTTCAGTATGATATGTATGCATATATAAACAATCTTTTTTCACAGGTCACTTTGTGTGCAATTCATGGGTAGTATTTTATATCTGTTATGGTATGTGGTAATGCATGTAAATTGGTACCTCTTTTTTTGTGTTGTCACTCTTCTGTTTTCTTACAGATGGCGGTCGACAAGTGTTTTTCATGGTGAAGAAGAGTTGTGCATGTGAATTGGTATGGTGGTCGCAGTTGCGCGTATTTGTGTTTTCACATTCACTGTGCAGATTTTGCACACTAACTGTTAAAGAAAATAAATCTGGAGAGGAATAGGGTGGCTATTGGGGAGGAGGAGGCCACAGTACAGGGTGGGCCATTTATATGGATACACCTTAATTTGGCTATTTATATGGGTACATAATTGTATGTGAATGGTGAAATTAACAAACAAAATCACCACTATTGGTCTGACACTAACCCACATTGGATAGATCCCTCCAAGACTGTTGGAACAAAAAAATTGGTGGTATGATGTTGTATCTGGGGTGTATACATAGATCAGGTGTATCCATATAAATAGCCCACCCTGTAGTATCCTTTAGTTTTGCAATGTGTAATATTTTATATCTTACATTGTATGTGTAAATGCATGTATGTTGTTTTCTCTTTTTCTGTGCTGTCTCTCTTTTGTCTTCCAGATGGAGCTCGAGAAATATTTTTTATGTTGATGAAGAGTTGGGCATGGGATTTGTTATCACATACCATGTGTTTGCTCTGTCTCCTTGCAACTTTCTTGCACTTTTTGTTTGTTTTTTATTCTCTTTTCCAGTATAATAAGTATGCATATATGAACTTTTTTTTTTTTACAGGTCACTGTGTGCATTTCATGTGTAGTATTTTATATCTGTTATTGTATGTGTTAATGCATGTAAGTTAGTATATGGGTTTTTTCTGTATTGTCTCTCTTCTGTTTTCTTTCAGATGGCGGTCGACAAGTATTTTTCATGTTGAAGAGGAGTTGGCATCGGATTTGTTACAACATCTATTTGTTCTTTCTCCTTGCAACTTTCTTACTCTTTTTGTCTTACTTTTTTTCTCTTTTTCAGTATGATATGTATGCATATATAAACAATCTTTTTTCACAGGTCACTTTGTGTGCATTTCATGGGTAGTATTTTATATCTGTTATGGTATGTGGTAATGCATGTAAATTGGTACCTCTTTTTTTGTGTTATCACTCTTCTGTTTTCTTACAGATGGCGGTCAACAAGTGTTTTTCATGGTGAAGAAGAGTTGTGCATGTGAATTGGTATGGCAGTCGCAGTTGCGCGTATTTGTGTCTTCACATTCACTGTGCAGATTTTGCACACTAACTGTTAAAGAAAATAAATCTGGAGAGGAATAGGGTGGCTATTGGGGAGGAGGAAGCCACAGTACAGGGTGGGCCATTTATATGGATACACCTTAATTTGGCTATTTATATGGGTACATAATTGTATGTGAATGGTGAAATTAACAAAAAAATCACCACTATTGGTCTGACACTAACCCACATTGGATAGATCCCTCCAAGACTGTTGGAACAAAAAAATTGGTGGTATGATGTTGTATCTGGGGTGTATACATAGATCAGGTGTATCCATATAAATAGCCCACCCTGTAGTATCCTTTAGTTTTGCAATGTGTAATATTTTATATCTTACATTGTATGTGTAAATGCATGTATGTTGTTTTCTCTTTTTCTGTGCTGTCTCTTTTTTGTCTTCCAGATGGAGCTCGAGAAATATTTTTTATGTTGATGAAGAGTTGGGCATGGGATTTGTTATCACATACCATGTGTTTGCTCTGTCTCCTTGCAACTTTCTTGCACTTTTTGTTTGTTTTTTATTCTCTTTTCCAGTATAATAAGTATGCATATATGAACTTTTTTTTTTTTACAGGTCACTGTGTGCATTTCATGTGTAGTATTTTATATCTGTTATTGTATGTGTTAATGCATGTAAGTTAGTATATGGGTTTTTTCTGTATTGTCTCTCTTCTGTTTTCTTACAGATGGCGGTCGACAAGTGTTTTTCATGGTGAAGAGGAGTTTGGCATCGGATTTGTTATAACATCTATTTGTTCTTTTTCCTTGCAACTTTCTTACTCTTTTTGTCTTACTTTTTTTTCTCTTTTTCAGTATGATATGTATGCATATATAAACAATCTTTTTTCACAGGTCACTTTGTGTGCAATTCATGGGTAGTATTTTATATCTGTTATGGTATGTGGTAATGCATGTAAATTGGTACCTCTTTTTTTGTGTTGTCACTCTTCTGTTTTCTTACAGATGGCGGTCGACAAGTGTTTTTCATGGTGAAGAAGAGTTGTGCATGTGAATTGGTATGGTGGTCGCAGTTGCGCGTATTTGTGTTTTCACATTCACTGTGCAGATTTTGCACACTAACTGTTAAAGAAAATAAATCTGGAGAGGAATAGGGTGGCTATTGGGGAGGAGGAGGCCACAGTACAGGGTGGGCCATTTATATGGATACACCTTAATTTGGCTATTTATATGGGTACATAATTGTATGTGAATGGTGAAATTAACAAACAAAATCACCACTATTGGTCTGACACTAACCCACATTGGATAGATCCCTCCAAGACTGTTGGAACAAAAAAATTGGTGGTATGATGTTGTATCTGGGGTGTATACATAGATCAGGTGTATCCATATAAATAGCCCACCCTGTAGTATCCTTTAGTTTTGCAATGTGTAATATTTTATATCTTACATTGTATGTGTAAATGCATGTATGTTGTTTTCTCTTTTTCTGTGCTGTCTCTCTTTTGTCTTCCAGATGGAGCTCGAGAAATATTTTTTATGTTGATGAAGAGTTGGGCATGGGATTTGTTATCACATACCATGTGTTTGCTCTGTCTCCTTGCAACTTTCTTGCACTTTTTGTTTGTTTTTTATTCTCTTTTCCAGTATAATAAGTATGCATATATGAACTTTTTTTTTTTTACAGGTCACTGTGTGCATTTCATGTGTAGTATTTTATATCTGTTATTGTATGTGTTAATGCATGTAAGTTGGTATATGTTATTTTTTTGTATTGTCTCTCTTCTGTTTTCTTTCAGATGGCGGTCGACAAGTATTTTTCATGCTGAAGAGGAGTTTGGCATCGGATTTGTTATAACATCTATTTGTTCTTTCTCCTTGCAACTTTCTTACTCTTTTTGTCTTACTTTTTTTTTCTCTTTTTCAGTATGATATGTATGCATATATAAACAATCTTTTTTCACATGTCACTTTGTGTGCATTTCATGGGTAGTATTTTATAACTGTTATTGTATGTGGTAATGCATGTAAATTGGTACCTCTTTTTTGTGTTGTCTCTCTTCTGTTTTCTTACAGATGGCGGTCGACAAGTGTTTTTCATGGTGAAGAAGAGTTGTGCATGTGAATTGGTATGGTGGTCGCAGTTGCGCGTATTTGTGTTTTCACATTCACTGTGCAGATTTTGCGCACTAACTGTTAAAGAAAATAAATCTGGAGAGGAATAGGGTGGCTATTGGGGAGGAGGAGGCCACAGTACAGGGTGGGCCATTTATATGGATACAGCTAAATTTGGCTATTTATATAGGTACATAATTGTATGTGAATGGTGAAATTAACAAACAAAACCACCACTATTGGTCTGACACTAACCCACATTGGATAGATCCCTCCAAGACTGTTGGAACAAAAAAATTGGTGGTATGATGTTGTATATGGGGTGTATACATAGATCAGGTGTATCCATATAAATGGCCCACCCTTTAGTATCCTTTAGTTTTGCAATGTGTAATATTGTATATCTTACATTGTATGTGTAAATGCATGTATGTTGTTTTCTCTTTTTCTGTGTTGTCTCTCTTTTGTCTTCCAGATGGAGCTCGAGAAATATTCTTTATGTTGATGAAGAGTTGGACATGGGATTTGTTATCACATACCATGTGTTTGCTCTGTCTCCTTGCAACTTTCTTGCACTTTTTGTTTGTTTTTTATTCTCTTTTCCAGTATAATAAGTATGCATATATGAACTTTTTTTTTTTTACAGGTCACTGTGTGCATTTCATGTGTAGTATTTTATATCTGTTATTGTATGTGTTAATGCATGTAAGTTGGTATATGTTTTTTTTTGTATTGTCTGTCTTCTGTTTTCTTTCAGATGGCGGTCGACAAGTATTTTTCATGCTGAAGAGGAGTTTGGCATCGGATTTGTTATAACATCTATTTGTTCTTTCTCCTTGCAACTTTCTTACTCTTTTTGTCTTACTTTTTTTTTCTCTTTCTCAGTATGATATGTATGCATATATAAACAATCTTTTTTCACAGGTCACTTTGTGTGCATTTCATGGGTAATATTTTATAACTGTTATTGTATGTGGTAATGCATGTAAATTGGTACCTCTTTTTTGTGTTGTCTCTCTTCTGTTTTCTTACAGATGGCGGTCGACAAGTGTTTTTCATGGTGAAGAGGAGTTTGGCATCGGATTTGTTATAACATCTATTTGTTCTTTTTCCTTGCAACTTTCTTACTCTTTTTGTCTTACTTTTTTTTCTCTTTTTCAGTATGATATGTATGCATATATAAACAATCTTTTTTCACAGGTCACTTTGTGTGCAATTCATGGGTAGTATTTTATATCTGTTATGGTATGTGGTAATGCATGTAAATTGGTACCTCTTTTTTTGTGTTGTCACTCTTCTGTTTTCTTACAGATGGCGGTCGACAAGTGTTTTTCATGGTGAAGAAGAGTTGTGCATGTGAATTGGTATGGTGGTCGCAGTTGCGCGTATTTGTGTTTTCACATTCACTGTGCAGATTTTGCACACTAACTGTTAAAGAAAATAAATCTGGAGAGGAATAGGGTGGCTATTGGGGAGGAGGAGGCCACAGTACAGGGTGGGCCATTTATATGGATACAGCTAAATTTGGCTATTTATATAGGTACATAATTGTATGTGAATGGTGAAATTAACAAACAAAACCACCACTATTGGTCTGACACTAATCCACATTGGATAGATCCCTCCAAGACTGTTGGAACAAAAAAATTGGTGGTATGATGTTGTATCTGGGGTGTATACATAGATCAGGTGTATCTATATAAATGGCCCACCCTGTAGTATCCTTTAGTTTTGCAATGTGTAATATTTTATATCTTACATTGTATGTGTAAATGCATGTATGTTGTTTTCTCTTTTCCTGTGTTGTCTCTCTTTTGTCTTCCAGATGGAGCTTGAGAAATATTTTTTATGTTGATGAAGAGTTGGACATGGGATTTGTTATCACATACCATGTGTTTGCTCTGTCTCCTTGCAACTTTCTTGCACTTTTTGTTTGTTTTTTATTCTCTTTTCCAGTATAATAAGTATGCATATATGAACTTTTTTTTTTTTACAGGTCACTGTGTGCATTTCATGTGTAGTATTTTATATCTGTTATTGTATGTGTTAATGCATGTAAGTTGGTATATGTTTTTTTTTTTTGTATTGTCTCTCTTCTGTTTTCTTTCAGATGGCGGTCGACAAGTATTTTTCATGCTGAAGAGGAGTTTGGCATCGGATTTGTTATAACATCTATTTGTTCTTTCTCCTTGCAACTTTCTTACTCTTTTTGTCTTACTTTTTTTTTCTCTTTTTCAGTATGATATGTATGCATATATAAACAATCTTTTTTCACAGGTCACTTTGTGTGCATTTCATGGGTAGTATTTTATAACTGTTATTGTATGTGGTAATGCATGTAAATTGGTACCTCTTTTTTTGTGTTGTCTCTCTTCTGTTTTCTTACAGATGGCGGTCGACAAGTGTTTTTCATGGTGAAGAAGAGTTGTGCATGTGAATTGCTATGGTGGTCGCAGTTGCGCGTATTTGTGTTTTCACATTCACTGTGCAGATTTTGCACACTAACTGTTAAAGAAAATAAATCTGGAGAGGAATAGGGTGGCTATTGGGGAGGAGGAGGCCACAGTACAGGGGTGGCCATTTATATGGATACAGCTAAATTTGGCTATTTATATAGGTACATAATTGTATGTGAATGGTGAAATTAACAAACAAAACCACCACTATTGGTCTGACACTAACCCACATTGGATAGATCCCTCCAAGACTGCTGGAACAAAAAAATTGGTGGTATGATGTTGTATATGGGGTGTATACATAGATCAGGTGTATCTATATAAATGGCCCACCCTGTAGTATCCTTTAGTTTTGCAATGTGTAATATTTTATATCTTACATTGTATGTGTAAATGCATGTATGTTGTTTTCTCTTTTCCTGTGTTGTCTCTCTTTTGTCTTCCAGATGGAGCTTGAGAAATATTTTTTATGTTGATGAAGAGTTGGACATGGGATTTGTTATCACATACCATGTGTTTGCTCTGTCTCCTTGCAACTTTCTTGCACTTTTTGTTTGTTTTTTATTCTCTTTTCCAGTATAATAAGTATGCATATATGAACTTTTTTTTTTCACAGGTCACTGTGTGCATTTCATGTGTAGTATTTTATATCTGTTATTGTATGTGTTAATGCATGTAAGTTGGTATATGTTTTTTTTTTTTGTGTTGTCTCTCTTCTGTTTTCTTTCAGATGGCGGTCGACAAGTATTTTTCATGCTGAAGAGGAGTTTGGCATCGGATTTGTTATAACATCTATTTGTTCTTTCTCCTTGCAACTTTCTTACTCTTTTTGTCTTACTTTTTTTTTTCTCTTTTTCAGTATGATATGTATGCATATATAAACAATCTTTTTTCACAGGTCACTTTGTGTGCATTTCATGGGTAGTATTTTATAACTGTTATTGTATGTGGTAATGCATGTAAATTGGTACCTCTTTTTTGTGTTGTCTCTCTACTGTTTTCTTACAGATGGCGGTCGACAAGTGTTTTTCATGGTGAAGAGGAGTTTGGCATCGGATTTGTTATAACATCTATTTGTTCTTTTTCCTTGCAACTTTCTTACTCTTTTTGTCTTACTTTTTTTTCTCTTTTTCTGTATGATATGTATGCATATATAAACAATCTTTTTTCACAGGTCACTTTGTGTGCATTTCATGGGTAGTATTTTATATCTGTTATGGTATGTGGTAATGCATGTAAATTGGTACCTCTTTTTTTGTGTTGTCACTCTTCTGTTTTCTTACAGATGGCGGTCGACAAGTGTTTTTCATGGTGAAGAAGAGTTGTGCATGTGAATTGGTATGGTGGTCGCAGTTGCGCGTATTTGTGTTTTCACATTCACTGTGCAGATTTTGCACACTAACTGTTAAAGAAAATAAATCTGGAGAGGAATAGGGTGGCTATTGGGGAGGAGGAGGCCACAGTACAGGGTGGGCCATTTATATGGATACAGCTAAATTTGGCTATTTATATAGGTACATAATTGTATGTGAATGGTGAAATTAACAAACAAAACCACCACTAT